>NW_026088543.1:0-51442 GCF_022605725.1 Anthonomus grandis grandis | reverse complement strand
CACTTAGATGTAGATTACACAAGTGTAACTCTTTTAGTTTTATGAGAATATCTCTATTCGTTTTTGAAATATTTAGAGTTAAAGCAGAGTCCAAGATCAAATATTGTTCTTATACCACACTGCTACAAATAATGAGATATTTTGAAAATTGCTAGATAATTCTTTGTGGATCCTGAATAATCTTTGTAGAATGCTCTTTCTGAGTGTAACACTTTATGTTTCATGAAAATATTAGCACTGGTTTTTGAGATATTTGTAGTTTAAACCGAGCTAAAGATGAAATATTGTTGTTGGACCACACTGCTGCGAATGGTGAGATAATTTGAAAATTGCTGCCTAAATTGTTAATACTATAAACACGAGCATACTTTACTTCAGCAGCTATAGTAATTGCTATTCCCATAGGAATTAAAATTTTTAGTTGACTAGCAACTTTCTATGGAGCACAAATTTCTTTTAATCCCTCTATTTTATGAGCATTAATGGGGATTTACAGGAGTAGTTTTTGCTAATTCTTCTATTGATATTATTCTCCGTGATACTTATTACGTAGCAGCCCATTTTCTTTATGTCCTTTCTATAGGAGCTGTATTCGCAATTCTAGCAGGAATCACTCAATGATTCAGATTATTCACAGGACTTTCATTAAATAATAAATTCCTAAAAGCTCAGTTCTTTACAATATTTACTTGAGTAAATCTCACATTCTTTCCTCAACATTTTCTGGGTTTAAGAGGGATTAACACTTTTTGTTTTATGAAAATATTCCCATTAGTTTATAAAATATTTAAAGTTAAATCCTAGTCAAAGATCAAATATTGTTCTTGGACCACACTGCTACAAATGATGAGATATTTTGAAAATTGTGAAACAAATTCTTTTGGAATCTAAATTATTTTTTTATAGAATACTCTTCCTTAAGTGCCACACCTGATGTTTTATAAAAATATCCCCATTAGCTTTTGAAATATTTAGAGTTAAAGCCGAGTCAAAGATCAAACATTGTTCTTGGACCACAATGCTTCAATGATGAGATATTTTGAAAGCTGTTGGCTAACTTATTTTGGACCTTAAATAATTTTTGTAGAATGCTCTTTTATAAGTGCAACCCCTGTTTGTTTTATGGGAACATCTCCATTAGTTTTTGAAATACTTAGAGTTTAAACCGAGTCAAAGATTAAACATTGTTCTTGGACCACACTACTGAAAATGATGGGATATTTTAAAAATTGTTGGCTTAATTGTTGGACCTTATATGATTTTTATAGAATGCTCTTTTTTGAGTACGACACTGTAAACGACCAAAATTTTATAAAATAAGACACGAGTGCTCACAACAAATATATATTCATGACTACTAGGCTTTTCCTTTTTAAAATTCATTCTAGAAGACGTAAAGACCCTCCATTGGGACCCGTTCCGTTCCCAAAATAATTGATAACAGATGCGGGTAGATTCCTACTATTGCTCGGAGGCTCATTCAGAGTTGCCGTTTGAGTACATTTGTACTATTTCTAATACATTTTCGACAACAAAGTACAAAAGCACATTTTATCATATATAGATCTAATTCTAGTACATTTTTTAATTTTAAATAGGACCAAGGGCGAAAGGTATGTCTTTCGCTAAAAGTTATAATACTCCTAATAAGTCTTATAATCTTTGGTCATACACATTGGTGACATCGGTCGATGTTCAGTCGCCCATCTCTAGCCTGCTATACGCTGTTCCCGGGCATCGCGCGTTGTTCCTCAACTTCACTCCGCCAATAACGTGGACTCGCTGATGTCTGGGATTCCCCGTTCTTCTTTTTTATCGATTTAGGTTTTGTTATTTATTTTTCGCCTGGCTTATATTCGACAATTGTTGCCACTTATTCCCGCTGGTTGTGCGTGTGTACTTTTGTTTTAAAACAAGAAGAATATTTTAGCCAACGAGAAACATGGATAAGTAAGTACTCGTTTTTAAATATTTTGATTTATAATCATAAAAATAAATTTATTTAGCATCCTACACTACTCTGTAATGTCTTTTCATTTATAAGAAATATAGTATACTTAAGGTGTTTTTAAATTGTCATATAGCTGTTTTTTTTTTGAATCTAATATTTCTTTAATTCTCAGGTTTGTCAAAAGGTTAAAAAAATCTACTGACGATGATCAGCAGAATCAGCCATCAACTTCGACAGATAAAGAAGACCAGGGTAACAAAACATCAAGTGATGATTACTCTTCATCAAATGAACAATTGACAGAAAAACGCCGAAAGAAGCCTATATAGGTATGTGCAAAAATATTGTTCTAGCTGGGAGTCATATTTAAATGGTGTATAAAATGTCCCAATAATAATTATCGTTATTGCAAAATTTGCAATAAGCAAATAAAAGGAAATCGTTCCCATTTGAAGAGACATGACAAAAATGACCTACATATGAAAAATATGAAAATGGCGGTAAAATCTGAACAACCTAGTATAGACGTTGCTTTAAAAAAAACTCTGTGCAAGAATGAGAAACTAATTAAAGAAGGACAACTGAAACTAGCAGCTTTTATAGCCGAACATGATATTTCATTTAAAACCATGGAACATTTACCCAGGTTAATACAATCTATTTGTCCAGCTTCGGAAATTGCTGCTGGAGTTTCTTGCAGCAGAACTAAAACTATCAAATTAGTTAATGAATGCATTGGTCCGTACGCTAAAAAACAAGTTGTTGCTGATTTAAATGAAAATTTTTATTCAATTATCATCGACGAAACTACTGATGTATCCACAAAAAATGTTTAGCTATTCTGGTAAGGTATTTTAAAAACAAGACTGTGGATGCCTTCTTAGGACTCCTTGAGCTTGAGGATAATTCTACAGCTGTCTCAATCTACGAATGTTTTACAAATTACCTTATATCATCAGGAGTTAACATAGAAAATATGGCCGGTTTTGCAGCCGATAATTGTGCTACAATGATGGGACAATTTAATGGCGTTCAAGCTCATTTAAAAAAAAGATTACCAAACTTAGTCGTTGTAGGATGTAGTTCGCATTCTTTTAATTTATGTTCATCTTATGCTTGTGCTAAAATACCAAAAAAACTAGACGAATTAATAAAAGATATTTATGCTCACTTTTCTCACAGTTCAAAAAGAATGAATGCTTTAAAAGAATTTCAAGCTTTTTGTGAGCTGAAACCACATACAATTTTACGACTTTCTGAGACAAGGTGTGGTTGTCGCTACAACAAGTTGTGGACAGAGTCTTAGAGCAGTATAATGCGCTCATATTATATTTTACCGAAACTGCTTATGAAGAATCCTCCCCAAAAATTAACAACATATTATCAGCACTTAAAAATAAAATTACGAAAATGTATTTATCATTTCTATCTTAAAGCCTCAAAATAATTAACGCAATTGATATCGAGTTCCAATCAGAAAAGCCCCGTTTACATTAATTGCTGCTCCGAATTTCTTCTGTTTATAAACAAATCCTAACAAATTTTTTAAATTCAAATTACGTTACAGTACGCCTATTGACAAAATTCATATCAAAGATCCTGCTAATTTTTTGCCGTTAGAGGGGGTATATTTTGGGGTAAAAGTACAGGAAATTATAGACAATAACCCAATAGATAAAAACGACTTACACAACTCTTTCGCTTAATCTGCCTAAATTTTTACATAGAATTGGCTTTCCAAAAAATATTTTTTCCGATAAAAAAGCCCTTTCCATTATTCCCCTTGTAAAATATTTCCCTTATATGGTTCATACAGACAAATATGAAGACATTAATTTAGAGTGGCGGGTGCTTTCACTTTCTGATGTGTCGCTGGAAAGATTAAAAAACATGGATATAGAGAACTTTAAACTCTACTTTTAACCAAAGAGGTTATTAGAAACACAACTTGTTGGCAGTGGCAGCCTCCTGCCGAATTAAGGAATCATAAATAAATATTTATAATTACTTAATTATACATATATAATATTATTCTAAGTATAAATTAGTAAAGGCCAATTTTACAAGTTCCAGTAAACGCCAAACTGTAGATTAGATTGACGTTGTTGACATCTAAATCATTAGATATACGTCAGTAATGTCAAACTAATCTTCAATTTGGTGTTTACTCGAACTTGTAAAATTGGCCCTTAGTACATACTAGATTTAGTTTTTGTCAATTATTAAATAATTATAAATGCATTAGAGATTTAAGTTTATATTTTTATGTTTGTTTTTTTTATAATAAAAAGAAATAAAAATACTTTAAAAAACATAGCTGTTTAATTCTATCAGTGCAAAAAATGGATTTTCTACGAGAAACGAAAACCATTTCACCTTATCGTAAATTTTAGTACAATCTAGTACATTTAATTGCTTTTGGTAAGTACATTTCAAAAAGTCGGTGCGGCAACACTGGGCTCATTAGTATTCATATCACGTCCTAGCCTAGGGTTGCTTTTAGCACCATGTGGTCTTATTTTGAGCCTGGTATTACTCTGCCATACTAACAATGTCTTTGAACACAAGTAAGTTTTTCTGATCACAAAATAATTTTTGCTATACATGTCCCTATATTAAAACTGAAACTGTCCACCTATAAGCTGCATATCAATACAAACTCAATTAGTTCAACCCATTATTGAACAAGTCGGTGATGGACAATTCCTGACTCTACCCAGCAAAAATATTCAAATATTTATCCAATGTAAAACTGGTATGTAACACTAGAAGAACAAACTCTAGTTCAAATCTCTACTAGTTATAAAAATTAAAGTGAACGACAAAACCTATTCCAACAATGTCCAACTAATAGAAGGAAAATGCCCGATATTGTCAGAAATTAATCTTTTTAACCAAGGTTTATACAAATTAAGGAGCCTAGAAAATTAATTACATAAATTTGAATGAAACTCACCTGATGTCCTAAATATAGCAGAAATCGTTAATTATTGCTATAATAAGTATCGTAATATTGGTTATCTAGAAGAAGAAGATGATTCCAAGATACCGGAAGCTCAAATCTGAACCTACTACAGTTATTCTTCAAGAACCAAGAAATTAAGAGCCAGAAATTCCAACAAATTCTATTATCTTTTCCTTTTGAGGAGGGAGGAGATATATCCGCGCCTCTTCACCATAAACGTTTCCAATGACATAGTTGACTAAGTTATTACACCGTGAGAAGTGCTGAATCTCCATAACGTGGTTGGCTACATATTTTATTGTAGTTTTAAGATCAGTTAGATTATATTAGATTCTTGTAAACCTGTTGCTTCATATTATTATGTCAGTCGTAGTTATTGAAATAAAATTAGTTTTTTAAAAAGTCATTGTGTCATTTAACGTTCGTAATTTCGCGAGCTTGTTCTATACGTTTCTAACATATAAAAAATTGAACAAAAGTTTATTCAATTTTTTTTATAACTTCAGTTTACCTTCTAACCTTCGTATTAATTGCTGTCATTAGCCCCGTTAGTTGGTTTCAAGCAGGAAACCAGCCAGACACAAATAAACAATTGTTTATAACATTCTTAAATGGCGGGCACGTCAAAAAAATTATTCTACTTTTTTTTCACAGTCCATGGGAACCAAACTGGAATTTTTAAGTTCACTAAATTAAATTGATGGCTTCCGCTATTTGAGTGTTAAAAGATTTCAGAAAAATGTCGTAAAAATACCAGTAGGAGTTATTTTTGCTTTACAGGTATTCCACTACCTAAACATTTTGTTTTTCATTACATCTCTTACGGAGAACTGAAAGTCATTAAGTTTCAGCAAAGATAATTATATTTTGTTTTCAAATTGATGAATGTTCATTAATCACTTTACCGAAATCTACAAATAACCTCAAGGATAATGAACGAATAGGAACTTAAAATTAAGTGATTTAAACGAAATTTGATGAATTACGTTAATTACTTGATGCAAAAAAAAATACAGTGAATGCATCCGGCCTTGGCACCTAATTATATTTGAAGAAAACTGTTTGAACTACGTCACTATTTTGATCATAAAAAAAACGTAAAAAGATCATTAACAGAACTGGAACCCCATCAATAACCGTTTCAAGGGTGAAATCATTAAAGAAGCAGATGAAACGGGAGGGATCAGCCGATAAGTAGTAAAAGCATAAAGTTACCGTAATTGATGTTGATCCGTGAAGAAAATCGCTAAAAAATCGGATTCTTCGCGAACGAAGGAGGATAAACAATGGGTATGTATTATAGATGCCGTAACAGTTCTAAAAGTGAAGGTTGCGGTATGTGTTTCATTTTAGTTCGAGGGGGGCAGGGCTTTTTAACGTTCATTAATGAATTAATTAAGGAATTTCTGAATAGTTGAGGCTTTTATTCAGTTCAACTGCATCAGAAAAGCGGTTAAAAAAGAAATTATGGTAAATCCCTTGGAACGTTGAAAGGCTAGAATTAGCATTGGCGTAAAACTATGGGCAATTTGTTTGGTTGCAACATCTCTGATGGAATAATGCCAAATGATTATTTTTTTAAAATTTTTTAGCAATACAGCCCAACAGTATAAATTACCATTTACAGAGCCAAAGGTTACAATAATGTTTTAATAATTCTTAAGATTTAATAAAAACATATATAAGCCAAAATATACTGCGCGAGATCATAGTATAAACTATATTTTAATAACTTATAGCAACAATCCTTAGATAATTGAAAGCTAGGTACTAATATTGTTTAATGATATTTCTACGCTAATGATTACTAAATATACAGTGCGAACGTAAAGGTTGGAATAAATTTATTTAAAATTCAGGGGTATGTTCAAAAGAAAAACGCTCGGACATGTCGATTTTTATTTTTAACTGCGGGTTTTCTTACTATAATTTTATGTATACAGGGTGGCCCAAAAATAAGTTACGGTCATCAACGTAATTTTTTTAAATGTAAACACCTATTTTTTATTTTAGATTTAGGTTCTACATCAAATTCTAAGTACATTTTATGTACCATGTCCTATACCTAAACCACAGCATAAAGAAACCAGCAGTCGCACTCCGCTCGAAAATGTAAGCGAACTAATAGCATCCTTAGCCATACCGCAGCCATATTCTCCGGATGCCGAGCTCACTGTTTATCGAACTGTGTTCATAGGTGTATCGCCTAGTTCAGCGCCGTACTTAGTGACTATTTTGATAGCGTTTTTACAAAGCGTAGCGTTTTTTATAAAAACTTTTCTGATTTTAATTAAAATTACTCAAAGAATGGTCTCTTAAATTTATGGTACATACCTAATTAACTTCCTGCACGTATTCTTCTATATCGTCGTTGTTAGATGTAGAAATGCTATGTTTATTTTTGTTTAAATATTTTGTTAATGTATGAACTTTAATAATATTAAAAAATAAATATTTGTACTATGTAGGTATTTTTATTTTACAAGATAATAATATCTAAAAAAATGTTTAAGTCCGGCTCTAGCCAAGGCAAAAGCCGCGTGGACTGTAGCGAGTGTCAGCGGCATCCCTACTCTAAGCAAATATGCCGCGCCTGCATTAGTACACATGCACCGAACTCGCTTATTCAAGCCAATGTATTTTTATTGAAGTGCGACTGCTGGTTTCTTTATGCTGTGCCTAAACTCGACCGTTGACAATTGAACACAATAAAAGGCTATTTTTGGAAGAGTTATTTATATCAAGCAAGAATACATAAAAATATTTTAATTAATTTATTAAGTGTTGAAAATGGCTGCCACGAACCTCTTGGCAATATCCCAGTCGATGCTGAAATTCTTGTAAAACGTTATCGATAACAGAAGGTTCTATCAATCTTATTTCTTCCGTTATTCTAATTTTTAAGTCTTCAATGTTGTTTGGCCGATTAACATAAGCTTTGGACTTAAGATACCCCCACAAAAAAAAATCCAAAGGAGTCAGATCCGGCGATCTGGCCGGCCATTCAATTGCACCCCTCCGACCAATCCAACGTCCAGGGAAAACGGTATCCAGGTACTGGCGCACGGGACGAGTGTAATGGGCTGGAGCTCCATCTTGCTAATACCATAAGGAATTATCTAATATATCCGGGTCTTCTGGATCGGGGTATAAAGTGGCAAGGCATGGAACCAAGTCATTTTCTAAAAACTCTAAATACCTCTCACCATTCAAGTATCCTTCAAAGAAAAAGGGCCCTATAACCCTGTTTTCAATCACCCCCGCCCAAACATTTACTTTTTGAGGGACTTGGCTGTGGCACTCCATCATCCAGTGCGGATTTTCAGTAGCCCAATATCGGCAGTTTTGCCGGTTTACACTATCATAAAGACAAAACGTTGCCTCATCAGAAAATACAATTTTTTTTGAAAATTGTGGATTAGCATGGCACAAGTCCATAAGTCTCTCACAAAATTCTAAACGCCTATCTGGGTCATCTTCATTTAGTTCATGAACCAATTGAACTTTGTAAGGGTGCCATTTATTTATACCTAAATACTTAACGACGGATGTCTGGGATATCTGATTTTCTAACGCAATATTGCGAGTCGTTTTATGGCAATCTTCTTCAACTGCCAGCAAAACATTTAGTTCCTTCTCTTCTGATATACTTGACCGACCTTTCGTATAATTATCCCTGACATGACCCAAATCCCGATATTTCTGTTCTATTTTACTGACAGTACTTTGAGATATACGTGGCCTATCAGGATACTTGGCATGATAAATTTCACAGACTTCCATCTGAGTGCGCATCCTGTTTCCATAACCAATCATCATCAAAATCTCTATTCGCTCTCGCTCACTAAGACGTACCATTTTTTGAAATTTTAATTTTATCTTTTGATAAACTTAACACAAGCAAAACTTTGCTTAGGCATCTAAATCAAACTAAATTCACTCAAAATTATTTGATGTCAACAAATTGTGACAAGTTAACAATCAAAAACACCAACCACAAATGTAAATAACCAAACAATAACTGATAGGTTGCTTGATATAAATAACTCTTCCAAAAATAGCCTTTTATTGTGTTCAATCGTCAACGGTCGAGTTTAGGTATAGGACATGGTACATGAAATGTACTTAGAATTTGATGTAGAACCTAAATCTAAAATAAAAAATAGGTGTTTACATTTAAAAAAATTACGTTGATGACCGTAACTTATTTTTGGGCCACCCTGTATACATAAAATTATAGTAAGAAAACCCGCAGTTAAAAATAAAAATCGACGTGTCTGAGCGTTTTTTTTTTGAACATACCCCTGAATTTTAAATGAATTTATTCCAACCTTTACGTTCGCACTGTATATTTATTATAATAACGAAATATTCGTAGCCAACAAAATATTTGACAAACTTCAGCCGATATCTTTTTGTTACTGCTTCCTGCCTCGCTGCGATTCTCCACTGTCGTGGCTTATCGTTGACGCATCATTTTTAGAATTCCTTAACAATTGATCAGGCATCTTGAGCGACAATTGGCAATTCATCTTGGCTGACTCTACATTCAGTAATACAATTCAAGAATTTCCAGAGGTAGATTTACTACCAAGTTACATAAACTTAAATAATATACTTGTTTCAGGACGCTGATTCAGAAAGTACGACAAATTGTAAAATATTTTAGTTCAAAATCTCCCATGAGAAATGACTTATTGCAAAATTATATTAAAGGAAAATTTGGCAGAGAATTGCAAATGGTCAAAGATTGTAAAACACGTTGGAGCAGCCTTGCAGCAATTATTTCAGAGAGTGTTTATTTAAAGCTCTCATTGATCTTTAAATTACATCATCTTCATATTCATTTACTGAGGATGAATGTAATACGTTGACAGATATTGGACGTGCATTAGAACCAGTTAAGCTGGCTGTAAGCGTTTTGTGCCGCGAAGATGCAACACTAGTTACTACTGAAACTACACTGCGATTCATGATCAGCAAATTGGAAAGTCATCATAATTCTGCATTGAGTAAAGAAATGGCTAAAGCTTTACGTTCTAGGATAAAAGAGCGCCGGCGTTTATCACTGACAAGTATGTTCCTGTATTTGGAAAATCCAGGAAAATATCTGGAATTTCTGGAACAACAGTCAGCATCTACCAACGGTCAAGAAGATACATTTTTACTTAATAGCAAATCAAGACTACGAACAGAAATAAAGAGTTTGATTGAGAGGCTGCAAATAGAGAAGTCTTTAGAAGGCCAAACCGAAGCCCAAACCACTTATGTTGAGGTTGTTGAGGAGGATGAAGAGGATAATATACCTTTATCTAATCTAACAACAGGACGTGAACTATCGGCATTAAATTTAGAAGAGGAATTGAATCGTAGTCTTCGTACTGCCTGGGTATCAGAATCAAAGGCTTCTCCTATGACTGTACGAGCACGAGTAACACTTGACCAGTTACTAAAATATGAAATGACCCTGTTTGAATGCGGAGGGAATAGGGGTATATACTTGGAAGCTGTTTACAACTGTGTAAAGTCTATTCCGCCGACGAGTGTCGAAGCTGAGAGTGCGTTTTCAGCTGCAGGATATATTTGCAATGAACTAAGATCAAACTTAAAAGATGATACCTTGGATATGTTATCTTTTCTCCGAAAATACTTCCAAAATCAATGTGACAAGTGACAAGTGACCTTTAAACTAAGTACTTCAACCACTAACTAATGTGTTTTGTATATGAAATAAATACTTTTTTGCATCTACCATAGTTTGTTTATAATTGCATAAGACATAAGACCTTTTCTTAGCAACTAGCATATTTAATAGGTTTATTACAAAAAGTTTTATATTTAGTATATTGTTAACAATCCCGCATTCTTGCGATGATTTTTATCCCGCAGGTTTGCGGGATTGAAGTTTTGGTGCGGGATTGAATTCGCTAAATACAACATACCAAAGGAGTAAGTAATACTCTATGTATAAATAAGTCAACATTCAAAGCTAAATTATGATAAATAAAGATTTATTTTTATGGAAAATAAAAATTTTATAATTACTATAGATTTCTTAATAAGTTTTTATTATTCTACGTTTATAACGACGGTTGTCCCTTGATAATATGATGTTCTGGCAATATCGATATTTACTTGTGAAAAGATCGGCTTAAATCACCTTTCCCCATCGTGCAGCACAAATGGCACAAGTTTTTACTATCATAACAGTTCAAGCTCAAGCTTTTTTCTTTCTCAAGCAAAAATTAAAAAAAAAAAAAACACAGAACTTCACAAATGCCGAATGTAAGCAGAAAGCCACAATGACATCAGCTTTTGCCTGCGGTGTAGCCATTTCAAATTTTTTAGAAGCAGTTTTAGACATAAGAATGTTATTAATTTTTTTTTCCTTTAAAGATTTTATTTTTGCGTTTAGAAGAAAATATATCTATTTCTACTTTTTATTTTTAAACCAAAATCTAACATCAATAAGTCAAATTAACGTTATTATATGTGTTGATATATAGCTGAAAATTTCCTCTTTTGAAAATGCGTGTAAACTCGACAACAGAGAATCGACGAATATGTTTGTAAACAAAACGCCCTCCGTGCCCATGTGCACAGTTGAACTCAAATAAAGTTGTTGTTTACTAATTCTAGCCTTTCAATGTTCTAAGGTAAATCCCATTTTTTGTTTTTTTTTCTGCTTTGACTTGAAGAATTTAATAAGCAAAAAACACCACCCTTATTCGCGCTAACCTTTCACTTAATAAACAACAAGCTGCATTTAATTCTGGTACTTTTACCCAATATACAATAATACGTGATAATGATGAGTTTAATCGATTCTTAATGACGGAGTCCGAGAAGGCGCCGGTGCATCTTACCATATAAGGGAAAGCAGAGCTCGGATTTAAGGTTAATCGAAAAATAACCGCTCGAACGCGGAATTCGGTTTACGACTATTTTAGGCTTCTTTTTTTTTACATAATATGCCATCGAGATAATGAAAATGCAATTTTGTATTTCTGCAGAGGGAATTTTTAGGCTCGTTTGAATCCGATATGTGTGACACTCACCATTGGGTAATCCGTTAAATAATCAGTTTTACAAGATAATATAACCTCTTTAGTTAAATCAAGAAGTCTATATGGGGTGTTTTTGTAAATAATGCGAGAAAAGGTCAATCAAAAAATGTTACTATGCACATATGTATGTCGTAAATGCCTTGTCGAGTTGTAGTTAGTTAGTGAGATATGTAGTATGGAAGTATCACCCAGTATAACAAATATTGTGTAAATAGGAATCTACTATATTGTAATAATACATTAATTAATTCTATATAGCAAAACATTATAATGTCTAGTAAGCATTATCATAAACCAGGTCAACGGGAAGTTCAACGATCCTTGGATGTAGCTTTTTGATATTTTATTATAGATCCTACTTAACCCTAAGAAGGTTGCTAAATTGCACTTTAACCCTATGTCTTAAATCATAATTACTTAAATCATAATTTACTACATGGCGATCCTGCCTCCTATATACCTAAAGGAAAAAAAGAAGAAAAACGATGTTGGTGGACAAAGGAAGAAAATAGTTCCAATAATCTTAAAAAGTGGGAAACGCCAAGTCTAAGGAGGAAATTCTAGTAGCAACCGTGGCCCTTGTTGCCATATACGTTTTGGTTAAACGCTGTAGAGGACTGAAGCAGACTATTCGTAGAGAAATCTATAAAAATGAGTTAAGGCGATCCAGAGCTGAGCTAGACGAAGAGGAACAAGTTTAAAATTTTAGGTTCTCTTTTAGGTTTTATGGACATTAAAAAATAATAAAAATATAACTATGGAAAAATGGAATGGAGAATTGAATGGAAAATAGAATGGGAAAAAGAATATTATAACCACAAATTGAGCAATGGTGTATAGTAGCTGTTAAAAAGTGCTAATATTAATTTAGTTGTATACCTACATGTAAGTTTTTAAATTGTTTATAGTACCCATTATTATTTTGATTGTTAGTCTAAATACGGACCCAGTTAACAAGGATTATTATTTTAATTTTTATTACAAATAGCGAGGTATTTATTTTAATGGGAGATAATTTAAGGGATATTCTAAATTCTTTAAAAGATATCAGAGCCTATTTAGTAAAGTTAAATTATGATAGGAGAAATATACCAATAGCTTTAACAAAAATAAGCGAAGCAAAAACTGTTTATACTTGATTAAGCAAAGAGATATCAGATATTAATCAAAAAATTAAAAATTTGGAAATAGATGATTCGGATGTTGTCATTGCTAGGGAAATTATAGAAAAAATTAAAGCGGTGTACCAAGAAATTCAAAAAATTCCAGGACAAAGCGCGAATCTTGAATCGAAGATATCTTCTTTTGATCTTAAAGTTGCCACAAGCCTTTTGCCCGTAATGGATGATTCAGAGGCCATTGGCAATAAATTATGTGAAACTGCGGAATTTTACAGTTCTATGCTTAATGATGAGGGAAAGACTTTGTTAATTAGTTTTATTTTGAAAACAAGAATTTCTTGTAGCGCAAAATTACGTTTAAACACTAGTTATAGTTCTTTTGAGGCTCTAATCAGGGACATAAGAACACACCTTTTAACTAAAAAATCCGATACTGCCCTTCAGATTAAATTATTTGCCAGTAAACAAGGAGATAAATCTATTTCTGACTTTGGCAAAGAGCTCGAAGATATTTTTGTAAATTTGACAATTTCTCAGGCAGAGGGTGATTCTAATGCTTTTGACGTTTTGAAACCTTTAAATGAAAAAACAGCTGTAAAACAGTTTACAAACGGGCTTAGAAATCAAAAGCTTAGCACAATCATATCAGCCAGAAATTTTAAATTTTTAAAAGATGCCATAAGAGCGGCACAAGATGAAGAAATTTCTTTTCAAAATCAAAATCAACAAATTTTCAATTTATCTCAAAGGCATAATAGAGGTTTTGCCAGAGGCGGTAATAGATTACCACCTACAGGAAGATTTTTTAGAAGCAATAATTTTAATAGACACACACATAGCAATTGTAATTTTAGAAATTTTAATAATAATGCTAATCCGAATTTTCATTAGCCTAGCAACTAGGCCAAATACACCTGACGATAGTCGACCTCGGCTTCTCTTTGTTGGTGGAAATTGTAGCAGAGTGTTCCTAAAACATTTACGTTTAAAGTTTGAAGCTTACTACAAGGTCCAGTGTTTCCTGAAGCCGGGCAGTGCAAGCAGTGAGGTGATTAGGACAGCATCAAATTTAGTTAAGGACTTTACGAAAGAAGATTTTTTAATAGTAATGTTAAATGGAATTTGTTCTTCATCTGATGTTTTAAAAAATTTAATTCAAAATCATGTTGATACAAACACTTTAGTGATGACAAGCCCTTATACTTATTTAAACCATAATGTTATCTATAATAGTAATAAGGCCCTTTATCGTACTTTTCATGAGAATAATATTAATCTGTGTGGGATTTTGGAGTCTAATCACGCCAGTAACTTTGGTTCAGACTTGGCATCATTATTACATGCACATATTTTCAAATATTTTAAAATTAATATTTCATCGAATAGATTGTCTTTGAATCATCAAATTAATGAGTCTGAACTAGTTACTGATCGTGAATTGGATTCTTCTTTTTTATAGACATGTCCATGAAAGTTGAATCTCATTCATGTTCATATTCTACTAGTAAAATTGAAATTAGCTCTTTGAAAAACTTAAGTATCTTTATTCTTAATATACAATCCCTAAGAAACAAGATGGATGAGCTTCATCTTTTGCTGGACACATGTAATTTTCCTGATATTGTACTTCTGACTGAGCACTGGTTGAGGCCTAGTGAATGTTTTTTAATATCTGATTATCTTCCTATATCAAATTTTTGTCGTCAACAATCTATACATGGAGGAACCATGATCTTGGCTAGGCAAACAATTGAAACGATTTTTTGTAATATTGATAAGTATGATAATCTTCTGTTAGAGAATGTTTTTGAATTCTCTCTTTCTTTTTGTAAGCGTTTTAATTTATATATTCTTTGTGTTTATAGGCCACCTACAGGAGATATTGCTATGTTTCTGGACAAACTTGATTCTATTTTATCCCAGTTGTCCCAACACTCTAAGGTTATATTGGCTGGTGACTTTAATATCAACTACACTGATGAAACCTTGCCTCGTACTTCTCTTTTAAGTATTTTTAATTCTTACGACTTGAAAATGCACGTTCTTTCTCCCACACGAATAACTTCTTCATCTGCAACTACAATTGACTATTTCTGTACAAATTTTGATGACGTTTTATGCACAGTACTCCCATCTGGTATTTCCGACCATGAAGCTATTCTTGCTAAAATGCCATATAATACTGTATCATCTTCATCTCATTATATGGGAAGAATTTTCAGCAGGAGAAATTTCAATGCTTTTTCTGCTGCTACAGCTTCGGTAAATTGGAATGCACTTAAAACGGCTTCTGACCCACTTACTTTATTTTTTCAAGTTCTGTGTGATAAGATCAATCAGTGCTTTCCTAAAATGAGGCTTAAAACTAAGAAACGAAAACCATGGGTTACAAGAGGCCTTAGAATTTCTGCTAAAAACCTCCGTTTTTTGACTAAATTGTGCAAATATACCACAAATGAAAATATCCTTGTATATTATCAGAAATACCGTAGTCTGTACAGAAAGACAATTAAAGCAGCAAAATCTAATTATTATAGGGATCGCTTAAATATGTCATCAAATAGGCAAAGAGAGTGTTGGTCGATTATTAATGATTTTAGACATTGCCATAGAAAAGTATCGGAACCGGAGTTAAGACCTGACATTTTAAACGACTATTATTATGATATACCTAGTATCTTGCTCAAGGGCATTCGTAGTAACATTGATCCCTTACACTATCTTCAACAAGTGTCGGTTGAGCATTCATTTTTCTTTCATCCTGTCGAACTTACCGAAGTAAAAAATGAAATCAAACACCTAAAAAACCATAAATCATCTGGAGCTGATGGGATATCTTCGAGGTTGTTACTCTTTTTGCCTGATTCAGCCTTAAATGCTTTAGTTTCTGCCATAAACAATTCTTTACATAATGGCATTTTTCCTTCATGTTTAAAGGAGGCAGTGGTTATCCCTCTTCATAAGGGTGGAGATTTGGATCAGCCTTGTAATTTTCGTCCCATTTCTATTTTGCCTACCCTCTCTAAGATAGTTGAAAAACTTGCAAAAAGCAGAATTTTGTCCTTTTTACATCATAATGGCATTTTGTCTGCAAATCAGTTTGGATTTCAAGCCGGTAAAGGAACTCATGATGCTGTTTTTAGCTTTTTGGAGAGCGTCTATGTGTCCTTGAATTCTGGAAAGTCATCGGCGGCAGTGTTTTGTGATCTATCTAAAGCATTTGACTGTGTGAATCATGGAATACTGTTATCTAAGCTCGATAAATATGGTTTTGGAGGCGTAGCGTTGCGATGGCTTGAGTCCTATCTATCAAATCGTACTCAGAAGGTTTCAGTGTCTGGGCGTTTGTCTGCTTCTAGATCCCTAAAATGCGGCGTTCCCCAGGGTTCAGTGTTGGGATCACTGTTATTTCTACTGTATGTGGATGACTTGAGTTCATTTGAAACTGCAGGGCAAGGTGGTTCAGTTTGCTGATGATACCACCATACTATGGAGCCATAAAAATTCTGACTATATTAAGACTTGTATCCTTAAAGACCTTCAGATTTTATCAGGGTGGTGTGCTTCCAACAGGCTCGTGTTTAATGTAGGAAAGACGTCTATTATGGGGTTTAAGTGCGATGTTCAGGGTCTGATGTTTGACGAAAATTCCCTCTTGCAGAATAAAGAGTGCTGCAAGTTCCTAGGAATTACCATTGATGGTCGCCTTCGGTTTGAAGATCATATTTTACATTTAGCTGGGAAATTATGTTCTGGATGTTTCGCAGTAAGAATGGCAAAACAAGAGCTGGGAGGGGTGGTTGCACGTTCAGTGTACTTTTCACTTATTGAATCTCATATTCGGTATGGCTTGCCTTTTTGGGGTTTAACCAATAAGGGGCTACTTAACATTAGCTTTGTTATTCAAAAAAAAGCAGTTAGATACCTGTGTTCTGCTAAGTTAAGAGATTCGTGCAAACCCCTCTTCATTTCTGAAAAAATCCTAACTCTTTTTTCACTCTTTATCTTAGAAACAGCTGCTCTTATTCACAAAATTCCCAAACTACCCTCTGACACTGGCCATTTGACTCGTCGTGTAAATGATGTTCCCCTACCCTAGGGAAGCCTGATGTACCCTAGGGAAGACCTATTCCTACGTCTTCCCTTACCAAAAACTCATTAATTTACATAAGTAAAAAAATTTACAATCATGTTCCTCTGTGTGTTAGACATATATCGGATGTTAAGAAATTTAAAAGAGAATTAAAGTCGCTTTTATTGGCTAAGGCATATTATAACCTGGATGACTTTTTTAATGATAGGTTTTAACCTTGGACATGTTGGAAAGTTTTCTTTTTTACCTTTTTTCTTCTCTAGTTTTGTCAACAAGTTTACCTTTATTTAGTAATTGATTGTTTTATTTAGTTATCTTTAATTTAAGTATGTTCAAAAAGTTTTGTCTTCTTGTGTTTAATTTTGTTCATTGTTTTGTCAATTTTTGAAATTGTATTGTGTTTTGTTTTTTTTTTAGCTTGTAGGATGCTTGTACACAAGATTATTCTTACGTAATATAGCACATTTTCTTTCTTTCTTTCTTTCTTTCATTATAATAATCGTGGCCGAGGTAATACGAGTCTACCTGGTCAGCGTTTTCAGAGAGGTTACCGAGGACGAGTTCTTATATCCAATGGGGTTAAAAATTAGTCCCAGCGCATTTTCCAGATTAATGACAATCGCGATGGCAGGTCTAAATTATGAAAAATGTTTTGTTTATATTGATGATCTTATTGTTTTTGGAAGGAATCTTAAAGAACATAACAAAAATCTAATGGACGTTTTTAGTAGACTTCGTAAAGTAAATTTAAAATTAAATCCCTCAAAGTGTGAATTTTTAAGAAAGCAAATTCTTTATTTAGGTCACATTGTTAGTGATAAAGGCATTTCTCCTGATCCAGAAAAAATTAAAGCTTTAAATGAATATCCTATTCCAAAAAATTCAGATGAAGTTAAACGTTTTGCTGCTTTTGTCAACTATTATAGGAAATTTATACCAAAATTCGCGGAATTATCTGTACCCCTAAATAAGTTATGTAGAAAGTATGCGAGGTTTGAATGGACAGATGAGTGTAATAGTGCGTTTGAAATTTTAAAGAAAGCAATGGTTCAATATCCAGTATTGGAGTATCCAGATTTTACGGACATGAATGAATTTATACTTCAAACAGATGCTTCACAATTTGCTATTGAAGCAGTGCTTTCGAACAAAAATAATAAACCAGTAGCATATTCAAGCAGGAGTTTAAATAAGGCCGAAATAAATTATCCAACTATTCACAAAGAACTTTTAGCTATTTATTGGGCTGTAAAACATTTTCGCCTATACTTATACGGAGGCCGATTTAAAATAGTGACAGACCATAAACCCTTGTTGTACTTATTCTAGACTCTTACAGACCCATCTAGTCGTTTAACAAAATTTCGCTTAGGTCTTGAAGAATACGATTTTTATGTAGAGTATGTAAAAGGGAGTGAAAATGTTACAGCAGATGCGTTATCTCGAATTATTCTAACATCGAATGAGTTAAAAACTATGAACAATGACATGATTGCTGTTATGACTAGAAATCAGTGTAAACGTATAGCAGAAGAAGATGGAAAGTTGGATAAGGATAGTCATAGTGCTTGGCCTGATCAACCAAACATTGTGGAAGTTCTTAGACAACCAAAAAATTGCACTGAGTTAGTCTTGATAAACTCATCAAAAATAAAATCTTTGTCAAAAATTATAACTGAACAATCAGGAAATTTTTTTTTATTATGTACCACTACATCTTATTGTATATTTAAGTCAAAATTCTCGATCAACATTGACGCGAGACGGAATGCTGAGAGACTTGACCGATATTAGTAAGAGAGCTGACATAAAAGAATTGTATATTTTAAAAACCGAAAATTCTGCAGAATTAATTGAATCTATAAGTAAAGAAATAAAAAATAATATTAGTTATCAGGGGCCCCGAATAAATATTTTAAAAGGAATTATCAAAGTAGTGGACAATGATAAAAAAAGAGTTATTTTAAATGATTTTCATTTACTTCCAACCAGTGGACACGCAGGTATAAATAGAATAACAAATAATATAAAAAAGTATTACTTTTGGCCAAATTTGTATAATGATGTTAAGGCATTTGTAAAAAGATGTGGTATGTGTCAAAAACAAAAATATTCAAATCATTATACAAAACAGCCAATGGTGATTACTACCACAGCCAGTTCTTCGTTTCAAAAAATTTATCTAGACATTGTAGGACCGCTACCTACAGATATCAATGTAGAATCAATTCGTGGAAGCATATCCATTAAAAAATAAAGATGGTGTGTCAGTTTCAAAAGCATTTGTGGAAAATTTTATCTTAAGATATGGAATTCCGCAGGAAATTGCAACTGATAGGGGATCTGAATTTATTTCTTCTACAATGAGTGAAGTTTGCAAAAATTTAAAAATAGAACAAGTTCATTCCACCGCATACCATCACGAAAGCATAGGGTCATTGGAAAATTCACACAAGGCTTTAGGAGCATATTTAAGAATTCAGTCAGAAAACCATGTCGCAGCTTGGAGTTCATGGATTCCGTACTGGTGTTTTGCGTATAATACGGCAGTTCACACTGACACTAAATATACTCCTTTTGAGCTTGTTTTTGGAAAAAAATGTCAGATACCAAGTAATTTAAAAAATATCGTCGAACCTATTTACAATTTTGATAGTTATCCAATTGAATTGAAATACAGGTTACAGAAAGCTCATGATGACGCAAGAAATAATATTTTACTTTCAAAAGAAAAAAGAAAAATATCTTATGATAAAAATATAAATCCCATTGAATATAAGAAAGGAGATTTAATTCTCGTTAAAAATGAATATAATGGTAATAAAATTGCCAGTTCTTGTTTCCTGGGGCCGTATGTAGTCGTTCAGGATAAATCTCCTAATGTAAAAATTGTAAAAGAAAATAAAGAGATTCTAATCCATAAAAATAGATCTAAATTATATCATAAGTAAGTAATTAGTGCATAAAGGGCCCTGCGCATAGTTAGGTAATAATTAATTATTTTACTAGTTTGGTGTATTATTAGTTAAGGTTTTGTAAAAAAAAAAAAAATTGAAAAGAGGGGTTATTTAGGTAAAAAGTTGAAATTTTCAAAATTACTGGATATTAATTGAATGTATGTATATAATTTTAGGAATGTGTTAAGAAGAGTTGTTACTTTTATAGTATATATATCCGGAATTTTCAATTTAAAAGAAATATGTAAATTCCTTAAATTTCCCGGGGAGGTGTAGTATGGAAGTATCACCCAGTATAACAAATATTGTGTAAATAGGAATCTACTATATTGTAATAATACATTAATTAATTCTATATAGCAAAACATTATAATGTCTAGTAAGCATTATCATAAACCAGGTCAACGGGAAGTTCAACGATCCTTGGATGTAGCTTTTTGATATTTTATTATAGATCCTACTTAACCCTAAGAAGGTTGTTTCATTTTAACCCTATGTCTTAAATCATAATTACTTAAATCATAATTTACTACAGATATTCGATAAGTTTGATACGCCTGTAAATATTTTTCTTGTAGTTGGTGTATATGTAGTTTCTATGCATCCGGAAATAAAAAAATATAATTAACATTTTTTATAAGGAAAGTCAAAAAATTCCTTGTATGCCTTAGAATATCGATATGCCTCATTTTGTTGTATGAGACTACTTGCTGCACCATTGAGTTTTGAAGCGCTATTATTTTTTTCTCAACTTATTATGCCTGTTTATACTCGTTTCAAAAGAGTTCAAATTATTAAACGGTTTTGTGGAGGCAATTCGGCAGTACAATGTAGGAAACTGTTTTAAATTACATTAAAAATGGACCGATTCTTTAAGAAAAAAAAAATTAAATATGGTTTCTAATTTTAAGACATCCTATTGTGTTCAAGATTGTCATAGATGCCACACTAGAGTGCAAAAACCTTCTATCGCAAAGTATAGAAGCAAGAACGACCGGAAAAATTAGTTAATTAATGTAGTGCCCTAGAAGTGGATTAAACAAGAAGTGTTGGAGAGAAACTGGGTAAGACCCAGTATTTCGAAAAATCATGAATCCAAATGATTCAAATGCAATTTTATTTTTCTGCAAAGGGAATAGTTAGTGAGACATTCGATAAGTTTGATACGCCTGTAAATATTTTTCTTGTAGTTTTTATGCATCCAAAAATAAAAAAATATAATTAACATTTTTTATAAGGAAAGTCAAAAAATTCCTTGTATGCCTTAGAAATATTGGGATGGCTAAAGTCAGTTTTTCGTACAGGAAGTGCGTAAGGAAGATTTGTTTTCTTTTTTGCTCAGTTTAGCAAAGCACATATTCAGGTGCCTTTTGTTTAATAATTTTTCGGGAATCAAAGATAATTTTTGGAATGAAATAGTGAGTAAAAAAAATGCTAAAATGGTTAAGATTAAAAAATCCAGATAGAATACATACTTATTTCAGCGTCTTCTTTTTCAATTTCAAATTATATTTTTTTGAGTGTCATATATAAAAATCTTAACAGGCTATTTAATCAAAATTATTAAACGCTTATTTTAACGTTTCTTGAGCACTGTACATGGAGTTTTTATAAGTAGAACATTTTTTTCAAAAAACTTTCAATCAGAAAATGGCCATAACTCAAAAATCCAAAGAGGTATACAATATATTCCTTAAGACGTATACAGGTTGGTGCATTAAAGATTACGCATTGCCCAAAATAATGACAACACCGCTTCCTCTCGTCGATGAGTACATTATTTTTATTTGTTGTTGTTTTCATTTTTAACAGAATAACAATAATAATATCGACATGCCTCATTTTGTTGTATGAGACTACTTGCTGCACCATTGAGTTTTAAAGCGCTATTATTTTTTTCTCAACTTATTATGCCTGTTTATACTCCTTTCAAAGGAGTTCAAATTATTAAACGGTTTTATGGAGGCAATTCGGCAGTACAATGTAGGAAACTGTTTTAAATTACATTTAAAAATGGACCGATTCTTTGAGAAAAAAAAATTAAATATGGTTTCTAATTTTAAGACATCCTATTGTGTTCAAGATTGTCATAGATGCCACACTAGAGTGCAAGAACCTTCTATCGCAAAGTATAGAAGCAAGAACGACCGGAAAAATTAGTTAATTAGTGTAGCGCCCTAGAAGTGGATTATACAAGAATTGTAGGAAAGGAACTGGGTAAGACCCAGTATTTCGAAAAATCATGAATCCAAATGATTCAAATAATCCAATATTAAATCTTTTTTTCCATTACATAGAAACAGAATTCTTCCATTGTTTGATATTGGTCTCGCGAAAATGAGCATAGAGGCATAGACTGGCGATATTAAATGGCCTCCTAGATCTCCAGATTTGTCCCCAAGTGACTTTTAAAACATAAGAAAACGTATTGAGATTACGATTCGTAATAATCGATTCCCCAACCTGTATACAGGTAACTCATTTAAAATAATTACAAATTTATTTCTCAGAAAAATGTAAAAACTGTAGAAAAAAGTAATAACTGTCAAAAAAAGAGATCGCAATGATTCCTATAACTGAAAAATACAAAAAGTTTTATTTT
Source organism: Anthonomus grandis grandis (assembly GCF_022605725.1). Taxonomy (NCBI): domain Eukaryota; kingdom Metazoa; phylum Arthropoda; class Insecta; order Coleoptera; family Curculionidae; genus Anthonomus; species Anthonomus grandis. The sequence goes on along the minus strand of NW_026088543.1, from coordinate 28,686 downwards.
TAAAACTGTGTATTCCCAACCTATTAAAAATAATTGATGAACATTTATTTCAGAGTTTTTTGAAAACTACAAATACAAGTAATTAAATAAAATTTTTTAGTGCTTTAAAAAATACATTAAATAATGACCATGACGCAAAAACAGAAGAATTAGAGTCCTACAAATGTTTACATTGTAACAATTACTGTAACACAATTACACAATTACGCAATAACTGAAAACTTTTTTTGTACAATTTTGGTAATCACTCAAAAAGCCAAAGACTTACACTCTTGCAATTTTATATACAGGTTACCCAATTAAAATGAGGTATTTATTGCAGCCTTTTTTTTAAAGATACAGAAAGCTAAACTAAAAAGTTAAATAAGCTTAAAAAAATTATAGAAAGGGCCACATGTCAAAAACACAAAGAAGTAAGCTTCTAAAAAGGTAAATACAGATAACTTTATTAATTTGAGATAAAATTAAAATCCTACAGTCTCTTTTTACTTGTTTATTAAATATAACTTTGTTTTATAATTGCAGACATGTTTCGGACAGAGCGGTGTCCATCATCAGGAAATAAAAAGTTTAAAATTGTTTAAAGTTAGACACACCAAGGTTTGAGTTTACGTCAAAAAACCCGTTCTTTATTTATTTTTTTATTTACATTTTATTGTTAACAAAGATGAAAAAAGATTAAATTAAAGGTTTAGCTAAAGGAATATCGTGTATGATCTACGTATATTCTACAGTTTAATAATTATACCGTGACCATATACGGTTGATAAATATACGAATAGTTTTAATTTTAAAACTATATTTTTGAACCTAGATAATGAAAAATTGTTATGTGAGAAAAGTATAAATATAGAAACTATCGATTTTTTTATTGCCTTTAATTTTCTTAAAAAGCATTTTCTTTTCAGGCAATTATTTTCTGAAAAAAAAACGTTTATCATTAACCCTATCCTTGCCCTTCCACCCACCCCACACAACTTACCAGTAAGAAATTGTTTTCAAAAACCATTGTTTTCCAAATTAATACAAGCTGGTTTCGTCGTTAATATCTAATCTAATAACACAGTTTGTTTATTTAAATTTAATATAATTATATATATGTATATTAATAAATATTTAATACAAAAACAGTGCTATCAGATTGGATATTATGGACAAAAAACTGTGATTTTTCAAAAGAGTTTCTTATTGGGCAAATGTTTGGGGGGGGGGGGGGGTGGGGGGGTAAGGGATGTGTTGATGAAAAACAATGTTTTTGTAGAAAATATATATTCAATATGTAATTTAATAACAGTGTTTAATTAAATTTGATTGAATTTTATATATAAATATTTTGTATAAAAACAGCTTTATTAGATTTCATCAAATATTTGAGCTGTAGTAATCAAGTTTATAAACTATATATGTCAATCCCGTGTCATTTTTTTAAATATCAAAATTTTCGCCCTTTTTTAAACAAAATCGTATATGATATACGTATATTCTACAGTCTAATAAATATATCTTGACCATGCATATACGGTTGATAAATATATCAAAGCCAAAAATGTACTAAATTACTTTTCATTTTATCTTAATCTACAACTCCACTTCAAGTATGGACTATTTCTTTACTATTAAGTAAATTGATTATCTTAATGACACGTTTCAGCACTTTTAAATAATTTATAAAAATAAAAAAAAAACGACTTTTTTTATGTATAATAATTTAAAAAAAATCAAAATAATTAATTTATTTATTTATTTAGCAGTTTATTTCCAACAGACAAAGCCCAGTTACAGGAAAATCTACAATTAATGTTTTGAAAGTGTAAACAAGTATTAAATTACTATAAATTAAATAACAAAAAGAAAGAAAAATAAGGAAAACTTAAATGACTATAGTAACATCATGTATATATCAAAATTAAAGGAGATGTAAATTAACATTAGAATGAACAAAGAAAGGGATTCATGGGACAAGGGAAAAAAGGAAGAGAAAAGGAATTATGGTAACTATTGGTTTGTCAGAGACAAAACTAGATCCTTTATGGAGCATACAAATATGTCACAGGTTGATGATACTGAATTAAAAATTCTGCACATTTGATATACGGGATCCTGAAACCTAATGTTAGTTCTGGCGCGATCTAAAGCAAAAGTGATATTTGCTCTAGAAGCAAATCGTGGTACATGAAATAGAATATCGTTCAAGAGAGGAGGAGAATTTATTTGATTATTGACCAACTTCCATAAGAATGTTACAAAATGAACTGTTCTCCTCATGGCCAGAGATTGCAGATTAAATCTACCTAACATCAGATCATGATCATGTCCCCTAACAGGATATATTCCATCCTCACGAAACATAAGAAACTTTAAAACCCTTCTCTGAACACTCTCGATGTAGCCAACATGGTATTCATAGAAAGGACACCACACCAAGGAACCGTATTCCAGTCTTGATCTAACAAAGGAAAAGTACAATAGTTTTATTGAGTTTGAGTTGTTAAAGAGTCGGCTATTTCGAATGACAAAACCCAGAAGTTCCAACGAGGAGGTCACTGTCTGTTCAATCTGTGGCACAAATGTGAGCCTATCGTCGAAAACAACCCCTAGATCTTTAATAGAAGTACTTCTACAGAGGATTTGATTGTCTATATTGTAATTAAACAAAACAGAATCCTTGGTTGGGTGAAAGGAGATCACACAGCATTTCGAGATGTTAAGACATAACTGATTTCGACTGCACCACCCCCTAATTAGGTCCAAGTTACTCTGTAAGAACAAGCAGTCCAAGATACTATTGATACACCAGAATATTTTCAGATCATCAGCATAAGCTAGTCTAAGGCAGGAAATCGATTCTATAAGATCATTAATATAAAAGATAAAAAGAAGTGGGCCGAGATTGGATCCCTGTGGGACTCCAGAAGTTGAAACAAAGGTATTAGATCTGCAACCTTCCACCTCAACAAACTGTAGACGGTCAATAAGGTATGACGAAAGCAACGAAATTAGCCTTTCTGAGAAGTTGAATTGCTTGTTCAATTTTTTCAGCAGAATGCTATGATTTATCTGATCGAAAGCCTTACTGAAATCAGTATACACCACATTAACCTGACTTTTTCTATCGAGGGCTAAAGAAATAAAATGAGTCACATTACAGAGGTTAGTGATGCACGACCTTTTAGGAATAAAACCGTGATGATCTATAGAAAGTAGTGATTGAACTTGGGGAAGAATTCTGTTATAAACAATAGTTTCAAAAGTTTTGGAAAAATTGCAATTATGGAGAACTACTGACCTAGTTGTCGATTCTGTTTATATCGTCTTTTTTGTGAATTGGTATTACTTTAGCACATTTCCAGACGCCTGGAAATTTGCCAGTTTTCAAAATAAGGTTAAAAATATGACATAAAGGCCGACAAAGGACAAACATGCAGTCTTTAGCCACAAAACTTGGAACACCATCTGGACCGGCTGTCAACTTGTTTTTTAGCCTCCGACTCGCAGTAATAATTTCCTCAGTGGCAATTGAGGAATTAGAAGGAGGATAGGTTTCTGCGAGGTTGATTGGATCTTAATAGGCATTCTGAAAAAGTTTGGCAAAAGCTGGCACAATATTTTCTGTTCCTTGAAAAGAATTACCATTGGCATCGCACATGATAGACGGAAGTGAAGAGTGACCTTTCTTAACTCTAACAAAAGACCAAAACGATGAGGGATCAGTGACAATGTTTTCCTCGGCTTAGGTCACAAATGAGTTATAGGCCTCACGGGCTTGAGATTTTACTGTCTGACGAAGCCTGTTGTATCTGGAAAGATTAAATTCAGTTGCAGAGGACTATAATCACAATATACTTTTTCCTTCCTAAAAATATTAGAAATAATTTGTTTTGAAAACCATACTGGAAATCGCCGTCGTCTTCGTTGTTTTAAAGGTGCTGAAGCAGCAAAAGCTGAATCAAGTCTTTTGTAAAGTTCCTTGCAAGCGCTGTCAACGTCAGAAGACTGCAAGACAGACAACCAGTCTGCATCAAGCAACAAATTATACATGAGTGGAAAGTCTGCTTTTCTGAAGTTCAACTGCTGTAGTTTATTTGAACTTATAGAAGCATTATATTTATGAGGGGAAGCCGATTTAAAAGAAATTGTCAAAGCAGGATGATGCAAATCTTCGTCAATAAGCGGTGATATACTTTTCATGACACTGACGTCGAAATTTGAAAAAACCAATTCAAGAAGCCTATTATTAACATTTGGAATATTGTTAGACTGCTTAAGACCAAGGATCTTGCATAGGTTGGTCAAAAGCTTGCACTTGACACTGCTAGCTTCGGTTGTCTGATAAGACGAAACATTAAAATCTCCAACAATCATAACGCGTTTTGTGTGGACCAGATCCAGTGACATAATTGTTTCACACAAGGTCTCAAAGTCTCTCTCGGTTGTGCAAGGAGGGACATAGATTACAAATAAATAAAATACAAAATAAGCATACAAAGTGAGCTTACAACTTAAAATATCTATAAGTGGTGTGATGTTAAGGATGTCTTCCAAGTTAACCCTCTCTAGGTGGATGTTGTGAGAAGCTGCGACTAAGCAGCCACCACCACGAGTAGCGGCCACTCTATCCAGCTGTCTGTCAGATTTGAGCACTGTAAATGTTTCTGGACACAATTCGGAGTCGAGAATATCTGGTTGAAGCCACGTTTCGGTGAAGGCAATGATGTCAAAGTCGCACACGGAGATCCCTGTATAAAGCTTATCAGTCTTGGTGCGGAGGCCACGTACATTTTTATAACAAAGACGTAGGTGGTGTGAAGTGCTGGAAGGATTTAGTTTTTTGTGGTGATGACAGGCCTGCCATTGTCAAACTTGATGTACAGATTTGTTTCTCCTTTGGATCGCCGATGCTCAAGTACGTCCTTGAATTTTTGCAGATCACTCCTCTGACTAGGAGTGAGGTCAGCCTCAACGTAAGCCTCCTCCGGTTCTTTAGTACATTGGTCACATCGGAATTGTTTGATAGAACTATCTTGAGACATTTACGACCTTTACTTTTTGGTCTGCCCAACTTAATCACTATAATAAAGATATAAAAAAATCATACAACTAATAAAAAAGAAATTACGAAGTAAATTTGTCTAACGTATTTGAGTAATTTATAAGAAATATGCAGCGTATAAAAAAAATAGAAGAATGGGATTTTTTATTACTCAAAAACCAAAAAAAGTATATCCTAGTATAAAAAATTGTAAAAGCATCCAGGGAGACCACCGAAAACCTTATAATTAATTACGATCTATCTAGATTAATATTTTAACCAATGTGTGACAATTCTACAATTAATTCTTAATATTGTTTATGTGATTTTTCCTACAAAACCCAAAAATGTAAATTTATCAAAGACCAAACCTATTATACTCTTGATCTATTAAGATATTATTTCGTCTGTGCCATTGTAAAAATATCCATAAGTCACATTATACCACCCACTGGCTGTCGCGTGTCTGGGTAGGTTTACGTGCATAAAAAAACAACAAAAAAACAGGCAAAACAAAGAAGCCAAATCTATTTTTAATGTGTAGGTTTGAGACGGATTCCACAAAGATCTGATATTTTAAGACGTAATGGCTTTTTAAAACATATTACCAACCTACTGGTCTATGTTTTATGAAAGGTCAGTAAAAAAAATTAAATTTTATAAACTATACATCTATTTTGTACAATTTTACATCCTTTATGTCATCAATCGGTCAAAAATTGTACTAGGAATAGATAGGCATCACTAAAGTATACTTTATTTGCTAAGTTTACAAACTTGTGCTAAAAGCTTCTTAATCCTAGAATTTATAATACAAGTATTTATTTGGTTATACAGGATACAAGACAAAAACAGAATACAGAATCGATTTTGATTGTGCATAGAAGCATATTTTATATAATCAAAGAAAAAACCAAAAAAGAAGAAAAGAAAAGGCGAGAACCAACATAAAACAAGAATAATAAACAAAAATAAATAAAATAAATTTGATCAACAGATATACAGGGTGTCCCATTAGTGCGATAACGGATAGCTCCTTATACAGTGATACAAAAAAAAAATTTATACAAAGTTACTTTATACTGTCTAAGGTGCATAACATAAAAATATTTTTGGATATACAGGGTGATTCATAAATGTGGTATGATACACAACTTTTTTAATTTAAATAGAACACCCTATATTTTATTGCAGTTCTGGATTACTTTAAAAATTCTGCACATCTTTTATCAAGCATCGTCTATAGCAAAACTTACCCGTTTGTGAGATATTTAATATTTTATCAAAAAACCGACGTTTGCATGACTCCACAAAAACAAAAATAATTCACTCATTTGGGATTCTATAAGCCAAATCTTTTGTAGGTTGTTAGTGCATACTTACACTTACTTTGTGGTCCTATAGGAATTTGATAATATTCTACAGGGTATTCGCAATACTCTATCCAAAACCAAAACATGTAAACAACCATATCTTATTTTTTTCAAATGGAATGACCCATATTTTTTTATCTTAAAATGTTCACAATGTGATAAGCTTTCTTTTTTGTTAAGCATGTCCTATATCTATCTGTAATAGTTATCGAGTTTTTTACACTTTCTCCTAATTTCGCCCTTAAAATCCACATATAGTTGCGTTTTAATTTAAAAGAAGTTTGCTTAGTTGGCCATGGAAATAAGAATTGCACAAAAATCAAGCAATTACTTTGACAGAAGATTTAGTGTTGTCAGTTTATCACTAAAGCGAAACATTTTTGCATTAAAAATGAATTTTTCGAAAGAGGATATGGTGAAAATGATTTACTGTTTCAACTGTTTGGATGCAATTGAGGTAACTTTACTGTTGATTGGCAAGCACAGTTAGATAATTCAAAAATCCACTGTCAACAGAATCACATGTTTTTATGTAGGTACCTACAGATTATGCAAGAATTATCTGATAAAGATTTTGCTAAACGTTTGAAAAAAAAACAATTTATTAAACCTTAAAATTTAAAAATACTAAACGGAACGGATTGAAAAACATTTTTAAATTTGGCATTTTATTAAATTACAACAAATTTAATGATACCAAAATGTACAGAAAAGAAATTTTGTTTAAAATTTACCAAATAATAAAATTTTAAAACTAATCGAAAAATCAACAAAAAAATATTCCTTAAATAAAAGAAATTAAAATTGTGAACAATAACAACAACAAATGACTAAACCAAAAAGGTATGTACATTAAACTATAAATAATGTTCTACATGTCCACCCTGGTGTTGATCACACAAACGAATTCGTTTAACAAAAGAACTGCTTACTTTCTGTAACATTTCTCTAGTTACTTCTTGAAAAACATTCCGAATTCTTTAGTTCATGTCGTTTTTAGTGGTAACAGGCCTTTGATAAACCTGATTTTTCACAAACCCCCATAAGAAAAAATCGAGTTTTGTGAGGTCAGGAGATCTGGCCGGCCAAGCAACTGGTCCTCTCCTGCCAATCCATTTATTTCGAAAATGGTCATTTAGATGGGCCCTCACAACACGGCTAAAATAAGGAGGCGCTCCATCTAATTGTAGCCACATTCGTCTTACTGTTTGTAACGGTAAATCATCCAGCTCTTCTTCGAATTCATTTTGCAAAAAATGTAGAAAGTTCTGACCGTTCACTGCCCCATCAAAGAAATATGGTCCAAGAAGCTTTGTCCCAATGACATCAGCCCATACATTAAGTGACCATCTATGTTGATGATCCAGTGGTATCACATGCCTTGGATTTACATCGTTGTAATAATGGAAGTTTTTCGTCACTGCACGGGAGACACGTCAACGAGGTTGGCCAGGGACATGTCGACACCAACGCGTCGAACTACTGGTTGACTTCAGGACAACTGTTTCCCGAAACGGAAGGTTTCCTCTTGGCCATACAAGACTAAGTTATTCCAACTAGAAACTACTTGAAGTGCATTATTTCGGATCCTTCAGTACATAGTGACAAATGTCGATATGGATGCCAAGTGACAAAATCCATCCAACACATAACGGGAGGATGTCAAACGTTTGCCCAAACTGAGTATAAGGCACGTCATGACTGCGTGGGAAAAATACTGCACCAAGAACTTGCAGTTAAACTGAACCTCTTGAGGACGGACAAAGTTCCATATTACAATTATACTCCAGAGCCAGTTCTTGAAAATGGCGAGTATAAATTTTACTGGGACCGAACTGTTCTCACCGACCAAAAAACTGTCAACAATAGACCAGATCTTATCCTGGTGGATAAGCGACTAAGGAGAACCACGCTGATTGACGTTGCTATACCTAATAACAATAACCTCCAAGGAAAATACAACGAAAAGATCATCAAATATCGAGATCTTGAAGGGCAAATCAGACGGTAATGGGAGATGGAGCATGTTCAAACAATTCCGATAATAATCTCGTCAACTGGACTTATACCAAAAACCCTTGTAGAGAACCTCAAACAACTGGGACTAAGTGAGCACCACTACAAAAACATGCAAAAAGCGGTGCTACTGGGGACAGCACGGGTCGTCAGAAAGTATATGGGTACAGAAGACCGAACACCATCCAGGGCTCGACAACCTGGAAAGGGTCCCCTCAGAGCTTAATCCTTTTGATATCTTAGATATCTGGGATAAGTGAATGTTCCCCGGAAAACGGGAGTGTGATTGCCGCAAGGCAAAAATCTATAATAATAATAATAATAATAATAATAATAATAACATAAATAATTACACATTTATTCACTCTGTTTCTACCAATTTTACAGCACCAAATAAATCACATAAAAACATTTTCTTTCTAATGCTCTGTAGCGTAGTATAGTATGTAGTAATAAAAATAAGCGCATTTCTTAACTACATACGTCATTTTTATGGAATGTCGCTTCATCAGTGAACAACACAAAGTCAAAAAAGTCCTGTTGCAGTTGGATTTGATGCAAAGCCCAGCGGCAAAAGTTTCGGCGATTAGCAAAATCTTGATCGCTTAATTCTTGCACAAGCTGTACGTGATATGGATGAAATTTATGTTTCCGGGTGATTCTATTAATAGTGGATTTTTTAATGTCCAACTGCCTTTCAATTTGCCTACAAGAGACATGCGGATTTTCTACTAGGGCTTGCATAACAAGCATTTAATTTTGTGGATTTGCCCCTGTTTTTTGTCTTTGTGACATTTCATAATTTAAATTTCCAGTTCTCTCAAATCTCTCCTTTAGTCTTTCAAATGCCAATCGATTTGGATGTCGTTCCGCATCTGGATATCTCTGTGCATAAACTCTGCTTACCAGTAAACAATTTTTCTCGCTTGCACCCAAACAGTAAATCATATTCACCATATCCTCTTTCGAAAAATTCATTTTTAATGCAAAAACGTTTCGCTTTAGTGATAAACTGACAACAGTAAATCTTCTGTCAAAGTAATTGCTTGATTTTTGTGCAATTCTTATTTCCATGGCCAACTAAGCAAACTTCTTTTAAATTAAAACGCGACTATTGTGGATTTTAAGGGCGAAATTAGGAAAAAGTGTAAAAAACTCCATAACTATTACAGATAGGTAAAGGACATGCTTAACAAAAAAGAAAGCTTATCACATTGTGAACATTCTAAGATCAAAAAATATGGGTCATTCCATTTGAAAAAAATAAAATATGGTTGTTTACATTTTTTGGTTTTGGATAGGGTATTGCGAACACCCTGTAGAATATTATCAAATTCTCATAGGACCATAAAGTAAGTGTAAGTATGCACTAACAACCTACAAAAGATTTGGCTTGTAGGATCCCAAATGAGTGAATTATTTTTGTTTTTGTGGAGACGTGCAAACGTCGATTTTTTGATAAAATATTAAATATCTGACAAACGGGTAGGTTTTGGTATAGACGATGCTTGATAAAAGGTATGCAGAATTTTTAAAACAATCCGAAAATGCAATAAAATATAGGGTGTTCCATTTAAATTAAAAAAGTTGTGTATCATATCACATTTATGAATCACCCTGTATATCCAAAAATATTTTTATGTTATGCACCTTATACAGTATAAAGTAACTTTGTATGAAATTTTTTTTTTTGTATCACTATATAAGGAGCTATCCTCCGTTATCGCACTAATGGGACACTCTGTATAATTAATTTTAAATATTAAAATGAGTCGTTAAAATACTCTTCAATGCTATAGTAAGCTTTTGGTAAGATTAATTTCTTTAGTTCTCTCCTAAACTTTTTAAGGTCTGTAACAGTCCTAAACGAAAAAGGAACTTCATTAAATATTTTACGACTAATAAATATAAGAGAGTTTCTCGTAAGTGAGGAGGTGGGGATTGGAAGAGATAAGTTGCCCACTTGACGAGTATTATAACTGGTGCAGGATGTTGGACTTACGGACTTATGTATGAGTGTTGCAGTTTCCAATATAAAGAGTGAGAAAACTGTTTAAATTATTTCAGCTACAAAAAGAGGTTTACAAGAGACTAACACCACACAGATACCTTAATGCTTTTTTCTGAATAGTAAAAATTATGTTAAGGAGTCCCTTGGAGCACAAACCCCAAAATGGCAACCTATAACGGATATGAGAGTCTATTAAGGCGAAATAAACTGAATGAGCAAACAACCCCCCCAACTCATGCCTGGCAACCCTGACTGCAAAACTACCAAAAGAAAGTTTAGCAGCGAGGCCCAAAACGTGGTTGTCAAACCTTAAACTCTCATCAATGAAGAGGCCGAGAAATCGACAATAATCCCTACCATGTAATGGGCTCTGCTCATCAAACAAAAAACCCTCTACATTACACTTAAAGCCCAAAACAAAAGTCTTATCAACATTGAATACAAGCTTGCAGATGCACCACTCTTTAATTTTGTGAAGGTCCTCTACTATGAGAGATCTGACTACTTTTTGATCTTTGTTATGCCACAGAATTGTAGTATCATCGGCAAACTGAACCACTAGTCCATGCAGTGATAGAGAGCTTAAGTCATTAACATATAATAAAAATAGAATAGGACCCAACACTGACCCTTGAGGTACACCACATTTAAGATGTGCTATCCCTGAGATCTGAAAATTTAGATGCAACCACCCTCTGGGTGCGGCCAGGTATGACTTCAACCACCCCAAAGCCACTCCCCTAAATCCGTAAAAATCAAGCTTTGACAGCAGTATTCCATGATCCACACAATCGAAGGCCTTGGACAAATCACAGAACACCGCTGCTGCAGCCTCCTTGGAGTTCATAGATAGATACACACTCTCCAAGAATCTGAAAATGGCATCCTGCGTGCCCTTCGATGACTGAAATCCATACTGATTAGGGGGCAGCACATTGTATTTGGTCAAAAAAGAGACAATTCTCTTTTTTGCAAGGGTAGACAAAATTGATATGGGACGGAAGTTAGAGGGTCGGTCCAAGCTACCACCCTTATAAAGAGGGATAATCATAGCTTCCTTTAAACAGGATGCGAACTCGCCCTGAAGAAATGACTGATTGATTGCCCAAACCAAAGCACCTAAAGCGCTCGCAGGCAGAAGTGACAGCAGATGTGAAGAGATACCATCAAGACCTATGATCCTTTAAGCACTGAATTGTTTTAAGGACCTCGGTGGCATCTACAGGGTGGAAAAAGAATGATTGGTTGATAGCATTCCGATTAAGATACTGCAATGGATCGCCGTCACTGGGAACTGCTTCCAGTAACTTCTCAGCAATATTAGAAAAATAGTCGTGGAAATCATCGGGCCCCAAGTCCGATTCAACCATCCGCCGACGAGAAGACTGTCTACATTCGTTAATGATTGATTAATGAATGATCCTTTTGTCTGTTACCGGACGAATCTAAGCGCTCATTGTAATACAGTTCCTTTCTGACTTTTATCAGATGCCTATAAATTTTCCGAATTGATTGTCAATAGATTTGCGAAGTCTTGCTAAGCATCGCAAATTTTGGGCAAATGTTTTTAGTCCCGCGGTGATCCATGGTTTTCGTCTCTTGCATTTAAGTCTAACCAAGGGAAAGCAGATATTTATTTTATCACGTAATGTATAATAAAAGGAAGAAAATGGTTGTGGAGCAGCCCGAATTGCATTCCAGTTAACAGACGAAATGGATTGAGAAAATAAATTCAAATTGTTCCCACTAAACACTCTCCCAATGCGGCGGCCAGATTTGTTTTTAAAGTCACTAGGGAATTGGAAATACACCCCTCTCGCGATCCGATATAACCACTGAGTGCACTGAACAGGTAACACCGTCCAAATTACTGCAGAACTAATCAATAGTGGTCGATGAAGAGGACGAAATACGAGTGGGTGCATTAACATGCATGGTGAGTGCAAATGATTTGAAGATTCCATCAAGAGAAATTCTTTGCGGTAATAAACTTCTTATGATGTTGCCTTTGGACGATTATCTTTGCTTCAATGAGACTCAAAGACAAAATAGAACTATACTAAGTCTGTATATGTATAAGTAAGAAAAAAAATTTAACTCTGAAAAATTTAATGCTGTAAAATTAGGTTTTATCAGTTTTGTCTTAAAACAAAAACATGGAACAATAAGAACGAGGAGAATGAAGTAGAAGTACAGCAATAAATATTTGTACTAATTAACATTTTATAATATTCAAAATACTAAGGATAATGCATAACTTAAATGCACAGGATTGTTATTTTACGGTTTTTATTTATTATAGGATTAAGTTTGAGTCAAATATTTTCCTTCAAATAAAACTGCTATGTAAATGGAGAATAGCTACCAATTTTCATATTTTTTTAAAGAATCCTAGGAAGCAATGAAAAGGAAATCAAGAAATGAAAATCAAATCAGAGAAAGCAGAAAAGGAACAAGGAAAAAATTTAATAGATATAAAAAAGAGCCTTAGTAGTTTTTGTACAATTTTCTGTACTTAATGGATTGGTTTATCTCAAAAATTCATTAATTTATTTAGAAATTATTATTATTATATTTAACCAAATGCCAAAACCCTGATATCAGAATCAGATAGACTTTCTAAGTGAAGTTGTATATTTCTTGCATTTAATTAAAGTCTCAGTTGTATTAGTATCAAATTCTTCAAATAACTATTTTTTGAAGATCATCAAAAAAATCAATACTTCGTTACATTTAAGATTGTACCAAAAGAAATGATGGCTATTCTTTGGCTACGCACAAGTAATTTTTGTACAATTTTTTGTACCGTAAGGATCGGGTCTTCTTAAGAATTGTACTGAAAACGAACGCATATGCGTGGCCAGAGGCTATGTGTAGCCTGTAAATACATAATTATACTAAGAATTACTATCACTATCTCTATTTAAATGCGAGAAAGCTGTTATTAGAATTATGTTCTATATTTCTTGCATTTCAATGAAGTCTTATCACAAGCAGTTAATACATTTAACAAAGTACTATTTTTTGAAGGTCATGATATCAGTACTGCGCGCATTCAAAATTGTACTAAAAGCAATTATGGCTATTCGTTGGCCACGTATAAGTCGTTTTTGTACAATTTTTCGTACCTAATGGATTGGTTCTCCTCAAGTTTGTACTGGAAACGATTTATGCGTTTCTACAGCCTACGCATCACTAAAAATTATTATTACTGTCTTTATTTAAATGCAAGAAACCTAATATTAGAAAGAATTTCTTAATTATGTTGTATATTTCTTATATTTAAATCAAGTCTCATCAAAACCAATATCAAAATCTATAAAGTACTATTTTTTTGAAGATCATCAAGAAAAATTCTATGGCCTCATACAAGTCGTTTTTGTACAATTTTTCATACCTAATAGACTGTTCCACACTAAAAATTATTATCACTGTCTTTATTTAAATATAAGAAACTTGATATCAGAAATCAGAATTTCTTAATAGTGTTGCATTTAAGTGAAGTTTCCGTTGTATCAATATCAAACTCTACAAAATACAATTTTTTGAAAATCCTTAAAAAAATCAATACTTTGTTTATTTAAAATTGTACTTAAAAAAATTATGGCTATTGCTTTGTCACGCACAAGTCATTTTTGTACAATTTTTCGTATCTAATTGATTGGTTCATTTTCAAAATTGTACTGGAAACAAACTATGCGTGGCCAGAGGCTACGCATCACTAAGAGTTATTATCACTGTCTTTAATGGAATACCAAAAACCTGATATCGATAGAATTTCTTAGTAACGTTCTATGTTTTTTGCATTTAAATGAAGTACCATTAGAACCAGAATCAAATTCTATAAAGTACTATTTTTAGAAGATCATCAAGAAAATTAATACCTTGTGCATTTACAATTGTACTAAAAGATATTATGGCTATTCTTTTGCTACACACAAGTCGTTTTTGTACAATTTTTTGTACCTTAGGGATTGGTTTCTTATAAAAATTGTACTGGAAACGAACGCTTAAGCGTGGCCAGAAGCTACGTTCTTAAGAATTACCATTACTATCTTTATTCAAATGCAAGAAACCTAATATCAGAATTTTCTAGTAATAATCTATATTTTATGCATATACTTTGTGCATTCAAAATTGTACTAAAAGAAATTTTGCCTTTTTTTACGCCACGCAAAATTCGTTTTTGTACAATTTTTCGAACCTAATGGATTGGTTCTCCTCAAAAATTGTACTGGAAACGATTTATGCCTTTTTTCTTCTACGCATCACTAAGAATTATTATCACTGTCTTTATTTCGCCATGTCGATGTGTCCGGTTTCCAAAGGGGAAATGGAGAAGAAAAATAAATGCATGATGGCGCCCTCACGACCAAAACTTTCCGGAGGTAAACTCGCGGACCATCAGGCGGATCAAAAAGCCTAAAAACCAATTTCTGCAACATCAGAGGCCTAAACACCAATATTAATGCAGTACACCAACACCTGCAATCAAATAAGCCTCACATTCTGGCATTAGCAGAAACAAAGGTGAAACCTTCAACAACAAATGTTCACCTCATTTATCCTGGATACGATCTACACATCCGATTTCGACTAAACTTTGGATTGGCAGTATTTGTCAAGAACGATTTGAGTTGCCAGCAGGAGGAAACGCTTGAACCTGCGGACTTCGACGTCATATGGTTCAAAATAATAGCCAGTGGTGCCACGAAATTTATCTGCTGTATCTACAGACCACCAAGCGACACCCAACATAGACGGCTATTTTTGAACCTGGTTGAATGCATTAACCATCTGCAAATTGACTACCCAAGCGCAGAAATCATCGTCATGGATGATTTTAACGTTCACAATATCAACTAGCTGCGCTTCTGCAATAAGGACGAGAAGCTGAGCTATTTGCCACCATATGCGGGCTTACGCAGCTTGTGGAGGAACCTACCAGAATCCCCGATCGAGACGGCGAATTCGCGAGTCTCCTAGATCTGGTCTTGGCTTCAGACCCTGACTCGAACACTGTATCAGTACATGCCCCCCTAGGAATATCGGACCACAAATTGATAACAGTCTCTTGCCAGTTGGAGGTTAAAACGCAGGATCCTCCGATGCCGCGGAAGGTATGGGACTATAAATCAGCAGAGTGGAACCATCTTCGGGAATTTTATCGCTCACTCCCTTGGAAAGAAGTCTGCTTTAGAACCAATAACATCTCAGAATGTGCAAACCAAATTACAGAGACGATCTTGGCAGAAATGGAAGCTTATATCCCTTTTTCTACTAAATGCAGATCAAACAACAAGCAATGGTTCAACCTGAATTGCAAAAAGGCAGTAAACACTAAAAACGCAGCATATCGCAAATGGTGTCAACATCCTTCCATCGAAAATCGGAGGAACTTTTTAGCCTCCAGAAATAGCTGCAAGCGAATTATTGATGAATGCAAAGAGAGTCATAACAACAGGATAAAAAACAAACTGCTAAACTGCCCAAATGGAACAAGATCTTTTTGGTCGGTATCGAAAGCCGTTAGTCAAGGTTTTGCTAAGTCGGCCTTGCCACCCCCAACAGCAGATGATGGTTCTATCGCGGTAACAGCAAAGGAAAAAGCCAACTTACTGGGTAAACTCTTCGCGTCCAATTCTACTCTGCACTCGCAAGGCAAAACACCGTCATATTTGCCAAGGGTGAATTCATCGATGGAAGAAAATTTCGTTTCCCCAACGTATTATAAATAAAATTCTTAAAAGCGTAGACACCAACAAAGCTTCTGGACCCGATGGAATTCCAGCCCTAATACTAAAACGTTGTGCAGACGAATTGACTCCTCTCTTATGTAAACTGTTCACGGCATCGTATAAGCAGGGCCAATTTCCAACGAGCTGGAAAACTGCTCGAGTGCAAGCTGTACCCAAAAAGGGTAAGAAGACGATACCCTCCAATTACCGCCCGATTGCACTAGTTCCAGTAATATCGAAGATTATGGAGAAAGCAGTCAACCAACAACTGTTAAGATATCTGGAATCATCTGGACTAATCAGCGATCATCGGTACAATACGGCTTCCGAAAGCTTAGATCCACCGGCGATCTTCTGGCTTACGTCACACACTTGTGGACGGAGGCCATGGAGAAGCACGGCGAGTCCCGCTCAGTCGCTCTTGACATTTCCAAGGCATTTAACAGAGTGTGGCATGAGGGACTACTAACCAAGCTCTCCTCAATCGGCATACAAAACTCATTATTGATTTGGATCAAAAGTTTTCTTGAACAACGAACAATCCAAGTAGCCGTCGATGGATACCTCTCCGACAAATTTAACATTAACGCTGGAGTCCCTCAACGATGCATTCTATCCCCTACCCTTTTCTTGATATATATCAACGATTTGCTAGGAACCACTGTCAATCCAATCTACAGCTTTGCGGACGATAGCACACTTATTTCCACATTTAAGTCCGCCAAACCAACGATAGCCGCAAGTTTTCAGAATCTTAGGCAGCAACAAGTAGCTTCAACCAAAAACGATATTAGAGCAATCTTGGAGTGGGGCAGTAACAATCTGGTCAATTTTAACGCTAAAAAAAACCAGGCTGCAGTATTTACGATGAGGACTAACCTTGGTGGTCCGGAGCTGGTTATGGTAGGGAAAACATTGCCAATGAAATCATCTTTACATCTTCTAGGAGTCGAGGTCACCAACAGTGTGTCCTGGCATGACCACGTTGCCGAGGTTGCCAGGGCGGCTTCCAAAAAACTCGGAGTGCTTTTCAAAACGAAAAAACTGTATACACCAGAACAGCTGCTGACTCTTTATAAGGCTCAAATACGCCTTTTCCTCGAGTATTGCTCGCATGTCTGGAGTTCTGCACCCAAGCATAGTTTAAGTCTGCTGGATTCTATACACAAGAGAGCTATTCATCTTATCGACAAACCAGAACTGACAAAGAGTCTGGATAGTCTGGAGCACAGGAGAAAGGTAGCTGATCTCTGTTTATTCTACCGTTATTATCACGGTAAGTTCTCCTCTGAGCTGGCAGGCCTGACTCCACCCAGGGCTGTTCCTGCAAGAAGGACGCGCCTAGCAGTTGCGGCTCATCAATATCGAGTCCACCTTCTCTATTTAAATGCAAGAAACCTGATATTAGAATTTCTTAGTGATGCTGCATTGCATTTAAATGAAGTATTATCAGAAGCAGTTATCGCATTCTACAAAGTACTATTTTTTTCGAGTTTATCAAGATAATCAATACTTCGTGTATTCAAAATTGGCTATTCTATGGGCACGTACAAGTCGTTATTGTACAATTTGTCGTACCTAATTGGTTCTCTTAAAAAATTGTACTAGAAATGAATTATGCATTGTCAGAGACTAGATTATTATAACTATCTTTATTTAAATGCCGGAAATCTGATGTCAGAATTTCTTAGTGATATTGTATATTTCTTGTATTTAAATGAATTCTTATTAGAAGCAGTTATCACACTCTCGAAAGTACTATTTTTTCAAGTTTATCAAGATAATCAATATTTCGTGCATTCGAAATTGTACTTAAAGCGATTATGGCTATTTTTTGGCCAAAATCGCTTTTACAATTATTCGTTCTTAGTAGATTGGTTCTCCTTAAAAATTGTACTAAAAACGACTTATGCATAGGCAGAGTCTATGCATCGCTAATATCTATTTGTCACTATCTTTATTTGAATGCAAAAACCCAGATATCAAATAGAATTTCTTAATAGAGTTGTATATTTATTGCATTTAATTTATGTTTGAATTGTATTAGTATCAAATTGTCCAAAGTACTACTTTTAAAGATGCATCAAGAAAATCCATAGTTTGTCAATTTAAAATTGTACAAAAACCAATTATAGCTATCCTTTTGCTACGTACAAGGAATTTTTGTACAATTTTTTTATGCTTAGTAGATGGACAAAGATGGTCAGACTCAATATTACGACGTCTAAGCGGTCAATTCGATGATGAATTTTGAATGAATCATTCAAATTAATGAGAGCCACAACTTGACAGTTCTAATTTTGCGAAACTGAGGTCTCCTTCGATTCACTTAAATATAAAACAAATATCAAAATCTGATTATTATTTTATGAAAAAAAAACTAGAACAACTTACGACATAAAAAGAGATAAAAATTATACAACGTCCGACCCATTCATCATCTGATTCACAGATCCGTCAGATAATATCAAGACACCAACGAGAACCGTCATAAGCATGGTCAGGGAAGAACGATCGTTATTATCTATCGAACAATGCTTCCCACATTTTATTATGTATAAAATTAAATATTCGTGTTTTCATTTTTTATCGGAGATACTCCCACGAGATGACATTATGTAACCGAAATTCTCTCAAATGCCTTAGTTTGTTATTGGATGCTACTTTTGTTATAAATAACCCGGATTACTCAGGTTTTTCCCAAGGTATTTGCCGTAGTGGGTCGAGAGCTGCTTATCTTTATTGTTTTTTGGGTGGATAATTAAGAATTCCTCGGCTTCTGATGCATTTTTTTCTACTGGATTAAAGTCATTAAAAGTCTGAAATGTTTTAAGTTTAAATCCGTTATAAAGTGCTTTTGTAAAGTTTGTTGAAAAGTAACAGTTAGATGGAATTTCATGTATGTGTCCATAAATGTTATCCTCAGCTTAACCGCAATATTGGCCACTTTTTTCAACATTTATGGACCATATATATCTCTTATCATCTGCAAAAATACCAGGGCTATATAAAATATACAAAACTAGTCAAAGATACGTTGAGTCTCAAAAGCAAATTTAAAAAGTTGGTTTTATTCGATGAAGTTTTATTTTTATATCAACGTTTTGACCAATTCTATTGTCATCCTCAAAGTAATAAGAGAGTTTTTCCTTTTCTGATACATTCCTGGACTATAAATTCGCTATCATCTGCAAACCAGTTAAAGATTTAAAGATTTATTGAGCATCAAAAGCAAATTTAAAAAGAGAGCTTTATTCGAAGAAGTTTCATTTTTACATCAATGTTTCGACCAACTCCAAGGTCATCTTCACGGTAACAAGATAATTTTTTTCATTATCTCATACTATAAATTACCTGCCAGCTGCAAACATTTCATGGGTATTTGAAGACCAGTTAAAAATCCAATAAGACTCTAAGAAGACATTATTAATGAAGACATATTAAGACATTAAGAAGAAGCAAATTTGTAATCTTTAGTGTTTTCGTTGAAGTTTAATTTTTACATCAACGTCTTGTCCAATTATATTGTTATCTTCAGGATAATAAGACAATGTTTTCCATCTCTTTGGACTATAACTCCCCGGTCATCTGCAAACACTCCGTGCCTGCTTGATATTTATTAGAGCGTTTCGACAAATTTTATTGGCATCTTCAGGGTAATGGAAAAATTTTTCCAGTACCTCATACTTTGCTTGACCAGAAATCGCCTATCATCTGCAAACAACTCATGGCTTTTTACCCAAAACCACTCAAAAATCCTTCGAGTCTCATTGATACATCAACGTTTCGACCAATTCTAGTGTTATCTTCAGCATAATAAGGCAATGTTTTCAATATTTTTGGACTAAGATTTATGTAAAATTAAAATTCAAAATTTGGCTTATTGCATGAAATTTTATAATTATATCAACGTTTCATCAAATGTCAATCTTCAGATCAATTTTTCCAATATTTCATATTATAAATTGCCTGTCATCGGCAAACATCTCATGGCTATTTGATCAAAATCAGTAAAATATTCATCAAATTTTCATCAAATTTTATTGTTATCTTCAGATCAATTTTTCCCATATATCATATCATAAATTGCCTGTCATCTGCAAACATCTCATGGCTATTTGATCAAAACCATTAAGTCTTTAAAGCAAATAGTTAATTTTGATTTTATTTGTTGAAGTTTCATTTTTAGATCAACGTTTTGTCCAATGCCATTATTATCCTCAGGGTTATAAGACAATATTTCTAATATCTCATACTTTCCTGGACTACAAATGGCCTATCATCTGCAAACACTCCATGGCTGCTTGTGTGAAACCAGTCAAAGATCTAAAAGCATTTTTGCAATTTGAAGAGTTGGCTTACTGGATGAAGTTTCTTATTTACATCAACGTTTTGTCAAATTTTGTTGTCATCTTCAGGACAATGAGATAATTTTTCCAATTTCTCATACTATAATTTGCCTGTCATCTGCCAACATCTCATGGTTATTTGATCAAAACCAGTCAAAAATCTGTTGAGTCTCAAAAGCAAATGTGTAGGAATCGATGAAGTTGCATTTTTACATCAACGTGTCGACTAATTCCATTTTCATACTCAAGGTAATAAGATATTTTTTTCAGTGTCTCATACGTTTCTGGACTATAAATTGGCTATCATCTGCAAACACTTCGGCACTTGGCTTCGTTTGTTTAAAACTAGGTAAAGATCTAAAGCAAACTTGAAAATCAGTTTTATTCCAAGAAGTTTTTTTTTATACGAACGTTTCTACTATTTTTATTGTCATCTTCAGGATAATAAGACAATTTGTTCCAATATTTCATACCACAAATTGCCTGTCATTTGCAAATATTTCATAAGTATTTGAATAAAAACCAGTCAAAGATCCATTAAGACTCAAAAGAAAATTTATATACTTCAGTCTATTCGTTGAAGTTTCATTTTTACAACAACATTTTGTCCAATTATATTGTCATCTTCAGGGTAATAAAATTTTTCAATTTTTGGATTATCTCATACGTTCCTGGACTATAAATCGCCTATCATCTGCAAATATTCCATGGCTGTTTATCTAAACCAGGCAAAGGTCCATTGAGTCTCAAAAGTAAATCTGGAAAGTTGGTTCTTTTACACAAACGTTTCGAACAATTTTAATAGGACAATTTTTCCAGTATATCATACTGTCCAGGACCATAAATCGCCTATCATCTGCAAACAATCCACGTCTTTCATCCAAAGCTAGTTAAAAGTCCACTGCCGTCCCATAGCTGCTTATGCAAACACAGTTAAATTTATTCGATCCAAAAACCGCGAAATTCACCATGTTTCCCTCGACGTTTCGACAAAAAATTAAATCTTCAGGCTAGTTCACTGATTTTCCTATCTTAATCGAATAACTTGAGATAGGTCTTTTTCGTCACGATCACAAAGGGGGTTCCTTTAAAAATCAATTTTTCGTTTCTTTCATTGTGGAAAAAACGTCAAAAAACACTATTTCAAGTAAATGTTACTTATAGTATCTAGTGAGAAAGATGTGATTTTTGGCCATAATATAACACCAAAAAGTAAAAAAAAATCCAATTTTATTCTCGAATTTGGGCATTTAAGCCATAATCAAATGATACGTCTATATAAGTCACAATTGATGACCTTTATACATTTGCGTTAGTCTATCTCAATACAATTTTTTTTTAAGAACCGTGTTGCTTGGTTAATAATAATACGGCAAAAACGTGCATAATTAAAACCCTCGAATGCCCTTTAAAGCCCATCAATTTTACCAGAATTAAACGATAGGCAATCGGGCTCTTTTTAGTCTATATTTAGGAATGATAAATGCGTCCGTGACTTTAAAATGGTCCAACAAACGATCCGTTCGAATTATGACATCTCATCTAATGGGTATCTATTACACTTTTTTTCTTTTGTTGAATTCGAACGGTGGTACTTTCACGTAGGTACGTTCAAAGATTAACGTTGATTCCGGCAAGATAAACGTATCAAATGTAAGAAATTATCTAAAATCTGATATAATGGTAGCGGTAAAAATGGGTGAAAATATACGAGTCAAGTCGTGATGAAATATCAATCAGTTTAATAATTGTTATACAGGATGATGACGGTTGAAGAATCAAAAATCAATTTTGTAATAATAATAATTCAAAAGTTCCAAAAGGAAAAGCTAGTGTGGTCAGAACACGTAGAAGTTAACATACTTGGCAGTAGAAGAACCCGAGAGAATACAGCATAAGACAATAAAAAAGAAAAGGGAAAGAGAAGCGTTGAAGCAAGCCACAATACGTCAAAAGAAGGCCTCAACAACTATTTTCAGTTAAGAGAAGAAAAAGGCAGTTATCTCAGTATTATACCGGCACAACTAAAGGACATCTGGAAGCAAATACCTGGAACAAATAGAAGACACGAATCTAACAAAGTCTGATACAAAAATAGTAAAGAGATTTAAAATAAATAACAGTTCAAAAAATCTAAAACAACATGCTTTAATTGCTAATCGAACTAAACAGTAGAAAATAATTTTTATTACAAAAAGTTTCTATTACAGTAGTAAAAGGTCGGACAATCAATCATAATAAATTACCTCACATAAAAATAATAATAAATTGATTGAGTTATTAACAGAATAATTTAAATTAGAGTAAATAGCGTGGGGCTTTTTAAGCTTTTTTTTATGTTACTTGCGTTTAACAAGAAGTTCTTATACATGTTAATAACATACAATTATAATTTCATGAAAGTTAAACGTTTAAGTATATATTATACTATTTAAAGACGATTACAAAATACGTTTAATAGAATGAGCTTTTAAACACTTATACTTATTAACAAAACGTTGAATTTTTAATTATAGAAAACCAATATAAAACCTTTATTTTAGTCAATATAACTAAAGGTGTTTCGGTCATCCTCTGCTAAATTTATTTAAAAAACTATAACGTGTTGACCTATAACATGTCCATCGTCAGGGATATTAAATTAAGGGGTTCTGTCAATTCATCTTATAGTTCTAGTGCCTTGGACAAGGTTTAAACCAACTATAAAATGGCATATTAAAATATATGAGAAAGGGACAACAGTTTTGTCAAAGGTTTTGTCCCTTTTTCATGATATTCAAATCGAAATAATTTTTATATTTCCAGGTAGTTGAGCCACACACTTTTTAATTTTTTTGGCACTTTAATTAAAATTGTAATTTTACTTTTTGGGCTTATTAATTAGCTTATTTATGACAGTTAAATCCGAATTAGTTACAATTTCTCAATAATTGTACACACTATATATCTTTTAAATGTCAGACAATGTAATTACAATTGTACCTTAATTGCGTGAACTAATTAATTTATTTACTAGTAAAAGTCAAATTAAATAAATTTAGAATTCCAGAGAGTTAAGCCATGGATTAGTAAGCATTTTAGACATTTTTACTAAAATTGGTCTTTAACTACCTCGAATTATTGATTTTTCAATATTTGGCAGTTGAATCAAAGATTTTCTTAATTTCACACCGTACCTTACCTGCCTGTGCTATTAAATTTATTTCTTAATAAAGTTTAAGTTAAATCATTTTATAATTCCAGGCAGTTGGGCCCTAGATTTTATAGCATTTTAGGCACTTTAATTGAAACTGTCCCTCAACTGCCTGGACTAACTAATTTATTTGTTATTGATGTTTAAATACATTTTACGAATTAATTTAGTTGTTAATATAACACTAGTTTTAGTTAATACTTAAATTGCTTTTTAACTCATCGGCTAATTAATTTTAAAATTACAGGCAAATAAACCATATATTTGTTGTTATGATATCTATGACTGTTAAATCTTTTCATTAATAAAGCTTAAAATACGTTATTTTAAAATTTCCGGCATTTGAGCCATAGATTTATAAACATTTTAGGTTTTTTTATCTAAAATTATACCTCATTTACTTTGAGTAATAAATAAAAATATTAATGATAATTAAATTGGAAATATTTTAAAATTCCAGGCAATTATACTTTTTTAAACCTCAGACATTTAAATTAAAATTGTAATTTTACTTTTTGGGCTGATTAATAATTAGTTTATTTATGACAGTTAAATTAGAATTAGCTACAATTTCTCAACAATTGTCTTATATATTTTTTAAATTTCAGACATTGCAATTAACGTTGTACCTCAATTGCGTGGACTAAATAATTTATTTACTAGTAAAAGTCAAATTAAATAAATTTAGAATTCCAGAGAGTTAAGCCATAGATTAGTAAGCATTTTAGACATTTTAACTGAAATTGGTCTTTAACTACCTCGACTTGTTGATTTTTCAATATTTGGCAGTTGAATCAGAGATTTTCTTAATTTCACACCGTACCTTAACTGCCTGTGCTATTAAGTTTATTTATTTTAATAAAGTTTAAGTAAAATCATTTTATAATTCCAGGCAGTTGGGCCCTAAATTTTATAGCATTTTAGGCATTTTAATTAAAACTGTCCTTCAATTGCCTGGACTAACTAATTTATTTATTATTGATGTTCAAATACATTTTACGAATTAATTTATTTGTTAATGTAGTTTTAGTTAACACTTAAATTGCTTTTTAACTCATCGACTAATTAATTTTAAAATTACAGGAAAATAAACCATATATTTAAAAAAAATTGAAGTTTCAATTAAAATATGTATTTTAACTACCTGGACTGTTTTAAACCTCTACTTTTTTAAACCTCAGACATTTTAACTAAAATTGTAATTTTACTTTTTGGGCTGATTAATTTGCATATTTATGACAGTTAAATTAGAATTAGTTACAATTTCTCAACAATTGTCTTATATATTTTTTAAATTTCAGACATTGCAATTAACGTTGTACCTCAATTGCGTGGACTAATTACTTTATTTACTAGTAAAAGTCAAATTAAATAAATTAAGAATTCCAGAGAGTTAAGCCATAGATTAGTAAGCATCTCAGAAATTTTAACCAAAATTGTTCTTCGACTACCTCGACTTATTAATTTTTCAATATTTGACAGTTAAATCGGAGATTTTTTTAATTTCACACATTTTAATTAAAACCGTACCTTAACTGCCTGTATGGTTAAATGTATTTATTAATAAAGTTTAAGTTAAATAATTTTATAATTCCAGGCAGTTGGGCCCTAAATTTTATAGCATTTTAGGCACTTTAATTGAAACTGTCCCTCAACTGCCTGGACTAACTAATTTATTTATTATTGATGTTGAAATACATTTTACGAATTAATTTATTTGTTAATGTAACACTAGTTTTAGTTGATACTTAAATTGCTTTTTAACTCAACGGCTAATTAATTTTAAAATTACAGGCAAATAAACCATAATTTGTTGTTATGATATCTATGACTGTTAAATTTTTTCATTAATAAAGCTTAAAATACGTTATTTTAAAATTTTAGGCATTTGAGCAATAGATTTATAAACATTTTAGGTATTTTATCTAAAATTACACCTCATTTACTTTGAGTAATCAATTTAAATATTAATGACTTTTAAATTGGAATTATTTAAAAATTCCAGGCAATTGTACTTTTTTAAACCTCAAATATTTTAATTAAAATTGTAATTTTACTTTTTGGGCTTATTAATTAGCTTATTTATGACAGTTAAATTAGAATTAGTTACAATTTCTCAACAATTGATTTATTTACTAGTAAAAGTCAAATTAAATAAATTTTGAATTCCAGAAAGTTAAGCCATAGATTAGAAATTTTAACTAAAATTGTTCTTCGACTACCTCGACTTATTAATTTTCCACTATTTGGCAGTTAAATCGGAGATTTTTTTAATTTCACACATCTTAATCAAAACCGTACCTTAACTGCCTGTACTATTAAATTTAATTATTAATAAAGTTTAAGTTAAATCATCTTATAATTCCAGCCAGTTGGGCCCTAAATTTTATAGCATTTTAGGCACTTTAATTGAAACTGTCCCTCAACTGCCTGGACTAACTAATTTATTTATTATTGATGTTCAAATACATTTTACGAATTATTTTATTTGTTATTGTAACACTAGTTTTAGTTAATACTTAACTGCTAATTAATTTAAGTTAAAAAACTTATCGACTAAATAATTTTAAAATTACAGGTAAATAAACCATAGATTTAAAAAAAATTCAGATTTCAATTAAAATATGTATTTTAACTACCTGGACTGTTAAATTTTTTCATTAATAAAGCTTACAATATGTTATTTTAAAATGTCAGGCATTGAGCAGTTAAATCCGAATTAGTTACAATTTCTCAACTATTGTACCTACTATATATCTTTTAAATTTCAGACATTGTAATTAAAATTGTATCTCAATTGCGTGAACTAATTAATTTATTTGCTAGTAAACGTCAAATTAAATAAATTCAAAATCCCAGAGAGTTAAGCCATGGATTAGTAAGCATTTTAGACATTTTAACTAAAATTGGTCTTTAACTACCTCGATTTATTGATTTTTCAAATACATTTTACAAATTAATTTATTTGTTAATGTAACACTAGTTTTAGTTAATACTTAAATTGCTTTTTAACTCATCAGCTAAGTAATTTTAAAATTACAGGCAAATAAACTATATATAAAAAAAAAATGAAGTTTCAATTAAAATATGTATTTTAACTACCTGGTCTGTTAAATTTTTTCATTAATAAGGCTTAAAATACGTTATTTTAAAATTTCAGGAAGTTGAGCCATAGATTTATAAACATTTTAGGTATTTTATCTAAAATTATACCTCATTTACTTTGAGTAATCAATTAAAATATTAATGACATTTAAATTAGAATTATTTTAAAAATTTCAGGCAATTGTACTTTTTTAAACTTCAGAAATTTTAATTAAAATTGTACACTCTCACGAGATGTGCTTAAATTTATTTATTATTAATGTTTATATAAAATTATTTTATAGTTCCAGGCTGTTGGATTAAAATTGTATTTTAATTAGAATTTTTTTAAATTTATTTAAAAGCTACAGTTTTTTTTTAGGTTTCAGAAATTTTAATTAAAGTTGTATTTTAACTGCTAGAACTAATTAATTTATTTATTAGTGAAGTTAAGCCATAGATTTTTCAGGCATTTCAGACAGTTTTTTTAAAATTGTACTAATATAATTTTTTAAAATCTTCAGACATTTTAATTAAAACTGTACCCCGATTAATTGCTTTATTTAATTATGATGTTCAAATTTAAATTATTTTACTATTCCAGGCAATCGGGCCATGGATTTTTTAACATTTCAGGCATTTTCGTTAAAACTGAATCTTCTGAATTGCCTAAATTAATTTATTTATTAATGAAGATCAACTAAATTATTTTATAAAAGTCATCGATTTTTACATTTTCAGGAATTTGAATTAAAATCTTACCTCGTGAAAACTGCCTCGACTAATTAATTACCTTATTAATAACATGTAATTAAAAATTTAAATAAAATGGTACCTTAATTGCCTGGACTAATTAATTGATTTATCATTGAAGTTGAACACAAATCATTCTTTAATGAGGCAGTTGCATGGGCCACGGATTTTTTAAATATTTCAGGCACTCTAATTGAAATTGTACCTCAAATGCCTAAATGAAATAATTTATTAATTAAGGTTCAAATTAAATTATTTTACATATTTAGGCAGTTGGGCCATACATTTTTTAACATATCAGGCCAAATGTACCAAAGATTTTTAAAAGTTTGAACAATTTTAATTAACATATTAACTGCTTAGACTAATTTTTTAATTTTATAATTAATAAGGTTCAAATTAAATTATTTTATTATTCCAGGTAATTGGTCTATGAATTTTTTAACATTTTAGTAATTCTAATTAAAATTGTACCTCAACTGCATCAACTAATTAATTCATTAACATTCCATTTTTATTTATTTTTAGTTGTTTTAACCTTGTCTGAGGCACTAGAACTATAAGATGAATTGACAGAACCCCTTAATTTGTTATCCCTGATGATGAACATGTTATATGACCAAAAGATGTTGGATTATTTAGTTTTTTAATTTAGATTATTAGAGTTTTTTAAATAAATTTAGGGGAGGATGAACAAAACACTTTTAATTACTCATTGATCTATTAACTCTACTGCAAGAATGGACTACTTCTTCAACTTTATTTTAGTCGTTAAATAATAATTGATATGGAATTTATAATAAACGTATCTATTTAAGATTAAATTGTGGTATTTTATTGCTGGAAACTCTTCCGAGAAACTTTACAGAGTGATTCTTCAACAAACAATTCTTATATGAATGTATGTTCTGAATTTTGGATCTAAAAAAAAGTAATAAAAGGCAAATGGAAGAAAAGAAAACAATCAAAGAAAAAAGACAAAGGAATAGAATAAACAAAAGAGACTAGAAAAGCAACAACAAAATAATAAGAAGAAGACCTTTTTTTTGATAAAACTTTTATATTACTCAAAAATATTATACAATTTTTTACACTAGATCTCTAAACAGTGCTTATAGCGCTGGACTCTCACGAGATGTG
>NW_026088542.1:0-51504 GCF_022605725.1 Anthonomus grandis grandis | reverse complement strand
GGCTTCTATTACGGACAACGTTATCGAAATTGGTACAAGTGATTCATCAAAAACTCTGGGCTTGGCTTGGTCTAGTAAAGACGATACTTTAAAGTATAATATAAGTCTAAAACTTCATGAAACTAGGGTCACTAAACGCATCATCCTTTCCTGTGTAAGTCAAATTTTTGATCCACTTGGACTTTTGAGCCCTTGTGTGGTATCAGCAAAAATCCTACTTCAGAAATTGTGGTTGGAAAAACTTAGTTGGGACGAGTCAGTTCCATAATCTATTCATACGGCTTGGCTTAGACTTAGAACCGAAATTTCTCTACTCGACGTTTTCCAAATACCTCGTAATACGGTATGCTGTAATCCAAAATTCATCGAAATTCATTGTTTTTCGGATGCCAGTGAAGCAGCATATGGTGCTTCAATTTATGTTCGCTCCATTAATCAAGATGGACAAACTAGTGTTCATTTGTTGTGCTCTAAAACCAAGGTAGCTCCCCTAAAGGTGATCACTCTTCCCAGATTAGAGTTGTGTGGAGCAGTACTATCCGCTAGACTGGCCAAGAAAGTCCAAACTTCTTTACGTCTTCATGTCAATAATATCATATTTTGGACAGATTCCACCATTGTCTTAGGCTGGATCAGATTGCCCCCAAACGTGTTGAAAACTTTCGTTGCTAATCGTGTCTCCGAAATCCAGCAACTGACGAGTGATCGACCTTGGAGGCATATTTCAAGTAAAAGTAATCCCGCTGACATCCTTTCTCGTGGCATGTCCCCAACAGAATTACAAAATTGTGCTCTTTGGTGGCATGGTCCGCAATGGTTAAATGATGACGAATACGCGTGGCCAGATTCAAAGATTATAATCGAAAACACATCAGAATTAAAAACACAAGCTCTCATCTCGCTTAAACACGAAAGTATAATTGACTTTAATAAATTTTCATCATTCAACCGTCTTAGGCATACTGTAGCTTATGTGTTTAGGTTTATACATAACTGTCAAAACTTCAAGGAGAAGCTTACTGGAATTTTATCCGTTGAAGAACTACAAAATGCTTTCTCATTTTTATTAAAAGAATCTCAACGCGACTCTTTTGCGGATGAAATTAATTTTCTTTCAAAAAACAAATCTATCTCTGCCAAAAGTCAAATATTCAATCTAAATCCATTTTTAGATAATTCAGGGTTGTTGAGAGTTTGTGGTCGTTTAAAAAATTCAAATTTTCATCGTGATAAAATACATCCCATCATTATTCATGCGAAACATCCCCTATGCAAATTGATTTTCAAGTATGAGCATGTAAAAATGTTACATGCAGGACCCCAGCTATTACTGTCTAATATTCGAGAAACTCTATGGCCAATAAGAGGTAGAAATTTAGCCAAACTGATTGTGCGAGAGTGCGTTATCTGCTTTAGATTCAATCCCAAATCTATGTCTCCATTAATGGGTCATCTTCCAGAAAGAAGACTAGATGCCGGTTTTCCATTCAAAGTATGCGGAGTGGATTATGCCGGTCCCTTTCTAATAAAAAACAAAGGCGGGCGCAGTGCGATGTTATCAAAGTGCTATTTGGCTTTGTTCGTGTGTTTTTCGACAAAGGCGATCCATCTAGAGTTGGTCTCAGACTTGAGTACTAACGCATTTCTTTTGGCGTTAAAACGTTTTATGAGTAGAAGAGGTAAACCGATCCGAATTTATTCAGATAACGGGACCAACTTCGTAGGCGCGAACGCGGAATTGCGGGACCTTGGTAATTTCATAAAAAATAACGGCGAACAAATGTCCGAATCGTGTGCCGAGGAAGGCATTGAATGGAGATTCATTCCAGTGAATTCGCCTCATTTTGGGGGATTGTGGGAGGCAGGGGTTAAGGCTAGCAAGTATCATTTAAAGCGGGTAATCGGAAGAAATGTATTGACATTTGAGGAAATGTATACCGTTTTTGTGCAAATCGAAGGAATACTAAATTCCCGTCCAATTTCTCCTCTTTCAACCGACCCTAACGACCTCAGTCCTCTCACTCCTGCCCATTTTTTGATGGCCAAGGCAATGACATGGACGCCAGAACCTCCCCTTGAGCATTTACCAGTTAACAGACTTTCACGATATCAGCTCTTAGAGCAAATGAGACAAAATTTCTGGACGCGTTGGTCAAAGGAATACATCTCCGAACTGCAGCAGAGAACGAAATGGCGAGAAACTCAACAGCACGCAGCCCAAGGAACCTTGGTCCTTATTAAAGAGGACAACCTTCCACCATTGAGATGGAAAATGGGCCGAATTGTTTCAATCCACCCAGGGAAGGACGGAATACCCAGAGTTGCTTCCATACGAACCACAAGCGGAATCACCAAACGGGCTTGTCAGAAGCTGTGTCCCTTGCCAATTGAGGACAACGTTGAAAGTGGACCCTTTCAAGGCGGGGGGCATGTCGGCGACTCCAAGTAATACCGTTAACTACGGCAACGGTGCAAAATCCCTTCCCCGGAGGCCGTGCGGTGGCGCGGGCGGTACGCGAGGGATTGACGCTCTCTTTTGAAGCGAGCAGCGAAAGAAGGAAGACAGAAAGAAACAAATTTTATATTTTGTCGTGCAATTTTTTGTAAATACAGTTTATTTTGAAAACGAGTGTTTTTACTGTCTTAATGTACAACAAAGGAAGTCCAATGCGAACTATTCACCTTTCGAGCCGATACCAAAACCCATAAACTTTTGCCCGAATTTATATGAAATCCCATGTTACATGCTTAGGGCAAAATCTGCATGTAACAAGTTTTCATTAGCCATTGATACTTCGTCATTATTAAGCTATGATGATAGAGTTTTACTGGCAAAATTGGCCTTAGGAGATGAAGCAATGATATGGACATAACTACAGAACGCAATAAATCAATTTCAAGTACACAATATAATATGAGTATGATGGATTTAAACGAGAATGAGCAATCCGTGGAGTTGGAGGAAATAGAAAATGATGATGCAAGTTCAAGCAATATTTTATGTATCCAAGAAACAGATGCTTTAAACGATAATTTTATAAGAATCTTAGATATAGCTGTTAACACCTGATGTAATTGAAGGTATGCACAAAATTAACATTACACTAAATAAAGTACAGTCCGCGACAGAAGTGCAATCCTGCTTTATTAATATAGCAGGCAAATTAAAAAAAAGGTATGGTAGACAAATTGGGGTACAACCTACTTCTACGGCCAGACGTAAAAATCGAGATGGTTTGAAGAGTGGTTCTAAAATAATTGAATCAGGCAGACCCTCAAACGTCGAAAATAAACGAGTACCAAAAAAGAAAAGTAATCGTTTAGTTAATATCAATAAAAATAGCCCAAATGCCAAAGATCATTAATTTAAAGAGGTTAAGTATTTTTTTATTTGTAAAAATCTATTTTTAGCTTAAATTAGTTGTTTTTTTTTAATTTATTTAATAACAAGATTTCCAAAAACACTGTCCCTATTTAAAAGATGAAAATCACTTCGTCAACAGGTCTTTCCCTACAGCATTCATTTTTATAATTAAATTGGAGTCTTAACTTTTTTGCATCCTATTGTAGTTAGATATGATATAACATTACGTCGATTTTTGCATTTTCTATTCCAATTCGACGTCTCAAATCTTGAGATATGCGTCCAATCGCGGTAGAGAATAGCCAACGTTTTTCGGCGTACTATGTCTGGCATCTTCTACTGCATTTCGACGCTGTAATTTTTAGGCCTGCGACCTATCGTAGTAGAGAATGCCAATACGCGTCCCGGAAGAGCATTGCAAACATAATTTTTTAATTTTTCGTGCATTTTACTGACATTGATCATCCTTTGATGATTTCCAGTCCTAGCTTCTATCCAAATTGTCGACGAACTCGTGTCGTGTCGATGTTTCCTAGCATAATAACGAGAGTGTCTGTATCCGAACACCTAATTAAAACGTTTACGTCTTGTACGATTTTACAAACATGAAAAATTATTTTAGTATCAGCTTCTTCGTGTGCTTCGCAGGTTAAATTTTCATTGATATTTTTATGTATTTTGCCATCTAACGCAGCGTATTCGTAGCATTTATCAAAGTTTAATTTGATTTGATTGACGGATTTAACGCCAAAATATGGCACTAATTCATCACTAGCCCAGTGATTAATGATGAACTTTACAAATGCTATTTTAAATTTCGAATTCAATTCAAAAAATTCAATTTTTGATTCTTTTGTACAGTTTTTTAGTTGCTCGATCATGTGGAAAAATAAAAAATCTTATTGGTTAAAATTCGAACGAATTTTATTTTAGGGATTATTAAAAACAACTGCAACACGGTGCCTTAATAAAATAAATGTCGTATGATAATGTTATTTCATTCTAAGTAAATTATGAATAAAAGACGAGTTGCCGCGTGTAAAATCTATAGAGAGCGAAAAAAAAAATTTCTTATCCACTGACTGACGGGCGTTGTTCTATGGAATGGTTGACTGACCATTTTATTTATTAATAATATAGTTAGTAATAGTTGCTAAAAAAATTTCAAGCTTAATACACGAATTGCACCCTTATAAATCTCGTTACGTACATCACAGCTGACTGACCAGCTATGTCCCTATAGGACGTTGACTATCATAATTTTGATGTACATATAAAAAAAAACAAAAGTTCATAAAGTTTCAGCCTTAAGAAATTGATTTTATTATGTCGGTGATCACGACATGTTTGACCGCGCACCTGATATGAGGCACCTGTTCTAATATTCGCTTGACTGACCGTAGCATTTTATTGTAAATTATGATTACAATCACCTGACAAAAAACCAGGCTTAATAAATTCAGAGACTTTTTTTGGCTCTGCCTCTCCGTCTATTACATACCCATTCCATTATTGCCACGTTTGCCAAAAATAATCTTTAAGTTCGATCACTTTGTTTACATTTATGTCAGTGAGAGCTGTACATTTAATTAAAATTTTATTTTTACGTGAAAAAGCTGTACATTTAGCTATTTACCACAATGGCGGAAATTTTTAATATTAATGAGATATTTACTGTAAGAAAAATATACCTAAAAATAGAATTAACAAGAGCGTAAAAGTCAAAATTATTTTATTACAACTGAAATTATGAATAGTAATGGAATATTCACAAGAAGATTGTACAATTTAAAATAAACTTTAAGATTCATCTGACAACATCCGAATACATACATAAATTTAGCCATTAATGCTAAATAGTATGCGCAGTTAAAGCTCATGTATTTGACGCATATTAAAATGCAAAACGTGTACAAAAATTATCTTATAATAAATTAAAATATTTTAGGTACAATCTACTGGTAGTGAATATTCTATTAATATTCAACGTTATGCCTTGTCAATCAGCTGAGCTTTAACTGCACATGTTTTTTACCATTGACGGCTAAATTTACGTACCCAATTTCAAAATTTGTTTACTTAAAAATAGCGTCAGAATATTCTGCAAACACTGGAATAGAAAGGTCAATTATTT
Organism: Anthonomus grandis grandis; assembly: GCF_022605725.1. Lineage (NCBI taxonomy): Eukaryota > Metazoa > Arthropoda > Insecta > Coleoptera > Curculionidae > Anthonomus > Anthonomus grandis. Next base: position 46,006 of record NW_026088542.1, on the reverse strand, counting down.
ATCGTTAATGCCAAAAAGTATGCACACTTAAAGCTCAATTAAATTATTTAGTAAGTTGATCAAGTAAATCTTTTAATTATACAGGGTATTGCAGCGCCAGGAGGGACATAGGAAATCCCATCTAATTGTTAATAGGGTCAAATATATATTGGCTCCCCTAATTATTTTAGAAATAAAATAATTTTTTGGTTTGTTCATTTAGGAGTAACAGTCGAAAATCATTACGAAATTTTGTCTTTTTTTATTGCCTCGTATTCACAGGTATGCCAGCCAAAATTTATTACCTTGACTGCAGATGAACATCAAACAAAGCAATAATTTTTCAAAATAAGTTTACTGCATTAAAAAACTGAGCTATGAATTATACTGCTGAAGAAAAAGAACCTACTAATGGTAAAATTCAGACTTGTTTGCAGCCTTTTTTCAAATAGGCCGATACCAGCAAAATCAACAGTTAATAGAACTATTACAAAATTTGAGCAAAAGGGCACTGTAGTAAATAATTGTAAATGTGAGGCAAACAATGAACGAAGCAATCATAAAAGGCCAGAAAACGAAATAAATGATAGAGACTTGAAAATGAAGGACCAATAAGTACAAGAAATCTTGGAGAGATCATGAATTTTGATCATACAACTGCGTTTCGGGCTTTAAAAAACAGAAATATTTCTCGTACAAATATGGGAGGTATCAGAAGCTTAGGGATGGGGATAAATTACGGCATGTTCTATTTGTATATGATGGAAAGGGCAAACATGGATTTTATAAGAAATATTTACTTTACAGATGAATTCACTTTTACCGTAAGCAATGATCCTAACGTTCAAAATTATCGGTATTGGGATAAAGAAAATCAGCATAGATATGTAACAACACGAACTCTACTGAAGTATCCACAGAAAATTAATGTTTGGGGATTTTTAAATATCACATTTTAGGAACAATCTTTCTCAATCGAAATTTAAATGCGAATTATTAGTTAGAACTACTTGAGATCAGGAGGTTTGGTATTAAAGGGATGATTGCCCGGCGCATATCTAAATAACGCTTTTAATGGGAATGTTATTGGCCTGCGACACGTAATAAATTCGGCACCAAGGCACAGATTTACAGAATACCAGATGCGAAAGATCGCGGATATAAGCTCCCGATATTCGATGCCCTTGAAAAGGATGGTTTGGACTGGCCGCACCAATACATTTTTAAGTTTTTTTTTTGTAGGGATAGATGTTCTGCACTATAAGTTCGCTGGGATATTATAATGCATTTATAATGTCAAAATAGAAATAGGCTTAAATAAAACAGATTTTAAGGGTTCTTCAGTACATTTTTATTTCATTTAACAGATTTAAGGATCTTATTTAATAAAACATTAAAGATCAAACAAAATTTTTAATTTTCTTTTAGTCTTATCTGATTTTTTGGCAGATGATAAATCTCTGTTGGCGACTTTTAAAGTATAAAATATTTTAAGTCGTATAAATATTTTTATTAAATACTGGAAAGGAAAGTTATCACATGGGTGAGTAAAATTAATCTTTTGGAAATCTAAATAACGTCGTTCCTCCACCACTGTGGCTGGAACAATAAAGATATACACACTTATACCCCACCATTTCAACAAAAATAATACTAAAAAAATATTTAAAAAAAAATAGAAATATATTATTTCAATTTAATTATTAATCATAAACACGCGTATAGTTCAGTTCAGAGATCTATTAGAATCTTTGATGTACCGCGAGTAGTCCGTGTGCCGGTGTTGCTTGTATTATCACATGACATGCATGTTTAAATCGCAAAATTTTATGTGGAAAGAGTCATAAAGTAACATTCTAAGCGATATTTAATCATTTCATTAAATAAATAAATGAATTTATACATTTGATTCGTAAAATTTGACTACATGCGCCCGCGTACTATTTTGTTAAACGTCTGACCTTATTTACAGCCACTCAAGCCTGAAAAGTTGCACAGGTCCGGCCTTAAAATTTATTTGTATTTAAAACTTTATTATTCGGGATTTTTGGGTTTAATTTTATTAAGTACGTAAAATGAGTTTAACCAAAAATTTTAATTTAATAAGTTTAGTTTTTAGCGCCATCAGTCCCTTATAATATCTCATAACAAGTGATGAGAGAATAGGTGATACGAATTACTTAGGCCCATTTATTCTGTGGATTAAGGCATTAAATATTTACTTTTTGACACAAAAGTGGAAAATGTTTTGGTTTGTCTTCAAATTTTATATATTTCCTTTTTTTGGTATTAAGATTTATTTTTACTTGGTGGTGATTATTAATGGGTATTTTGGCTGCCATATTCAATGTCCTTTATTATAGTTTTTTTTAAATTAATACATATGATATATTTATTATTATAATATACTCATGAAAACCCCCATCTCTATATTTAGTACCAACTTCTTTTGATAAAAAGTAATTATGTAGTCAGAAAATTGGAAGTATATTTTTTAAAATAAACTTTTATCATCTAGCTGTCTATATCTTATGTGTGTAAAAGACACAAGTTTACTTATAAAAAAAACACACTTCATATCCTGAAAGTAATATTTATTAATTTGTTCGCCTCGTATTTAGTTATTATGCATATTAGGAGAGATTAAATAAAAATTAACAAAAATAAATGCTTATACTAAAAACTAAAAATCTTATACAAAACACTTCATTTTAAGTATACTGGATCCTAAAACTACTGTGAGGATACTAAATACTTTTATAAATTTAACCACTCATTTGAATCTGGTCCAAAAAGTTAATACAATTTTCTAAATTCTGTTTTTTTGCCATTGTTCCTTAGCAGTTTCTTCCATTAAGGAAGGAAACAGTTTCTCTGTTGCCGTCATGGATTCCAACTTCATCTCGCACATCAGCATATGGATACTAAAGGATTACATTATATATACTTTATCGTGTCACTGAAGGACAAACAGGGGCAGTAAGCTGAAAAAAACAAAATTTTAAACTTGTTTAATTAATAAAAATATGGTTTCCTTACTATGGCAAAAAAGGGATTTTTTCCCAGAGAATGGAAATCATACATCAATCATAAATATATCATACCATGTTTCGGCTAAATAATATATGGATCTTTCTTCCTCCTAAATTTCTTAATTTTCCTCAAATATTCTATACACCACCTGACAATTCTATTACAGCAGCTCTTTTGTTAACCATCTTAAGCTTTAATCTATAGTTATATCAGGTATCTCCGCAAGGTTGAGACTCAGAAATGTTTGTCCCTTGCCGATAAGGTATCTCTATGGTCAGAACCTCATGATTTTTGTATTTAGAATACACACCTTTTCTTAGCAATTTGGCAATATCCGTGTCAAGTCCGTGTTAAGTTAAAACTGCTTGATTTCCTCTGCAGCTTTCACTTCCCTTGCTTCCTCAACACTAGAAAATGAACTATCAGAACTATGTAAGTCTAAATCACTCTTATTGTTTTTATCACAAATGTTATTGTCTTTCTTGTACACCCACGGTCTCTCATAAGCCCGCACAAACACTTTCCTCTTCATTTGCCAAATTTTCCTACCTATTTTCCCAGGGTCGAAACATTTTAAGGTCTTTAGGTATAATACCAAAACAAATCCACAAACACAAATAAAAAAAACACACACTTTCTCACTGTAAAAACTGCAAAAAATTTAAACGAATACAGGCCAAATTCTAAATTCTCCACATTCATAAACGTGTAAAAAGTAAAACCGGCAAAACTCATCAAATAATAATACCCTCACATGACCTCCCTCCCAACTATTAAAGGTGATAGACCCATCCAACAACTATTTTAAAGGCGATAGACCCATCCTTAAAGATCTCTTTAAAAACACGACAAAAGTAATACAAAAAAGCCGAAAGATTTGGGTACGGCCCCGTAATCTTCAAAATCAGTGGGATAGAGAGAGATACAAAATCACTTGCACCGCCTGAAGTAGGAATCGCCAGAACGCAGGTGTTTTTATCTTTGTTTAATAGACTGGCTAAAAAGAGGTGGCAAGTCTGTGAGTGCTGGAAGTGTTTAAAATATTTTGTAAGATCGTTCAATTATAGTCCGCGGTCAATTTTTTGATATTATTTTCTTGTGATATTATTTTCTTTCTAAAAATGGACATTTTCGAAAGAAAAATAAAAAATACTATAAAACATAGGGTTTTACATATATTTAAAATAATTTCATAGATAAACAAAATAAAATTTTGCCATTTAAACATGTATATCATGGGACAATAAATACGACATAGGCGCACGAACTAGTTACTGCGGCATCTGCGACACATCAAAGATTTTAATAGATCTCTGAACTGGACTTTACTACGCAAAGAAAATTAAAAAAAGCACGCGGCGCGGAGGCTTGCAGCAAATTAAACCCCTTGCCACCGTACTAGGCAGCAATGGATTTCCATCACCCAAGAGGCGTGTCTGAAGTCTGGCGCTCGCACGCGTATTTTCGATCAGTTTCGCGTCTGTATTCTGTGAATCTGTGACCAAGGTTTCTTTATTTCCACCCAACGATTTTTTTCTGTGGGGCCATTTAAAAAATTAAATTTACAAGGATATGAATTATCCAAATCTCGAAGAGTTAAAAAGTGCGATCGATTTCGATGGAATGTAACAAAGTTTCAGTTTATCAATGAACGAATGTTAGAAATGAATTTTACGACCGTTTGGATCATTGCTTAGCAGCTTACGGAGGAATATTTAAACATTTGTTATAACATATTTTTAAGTTAATATTTTAGGTTTAATGAATTAATTTTAATAAAAAAGGAAAGTCTTAACAAGTGTTTACAAGTTTTTTTAAATATTTTATGGTTTATATTAAAATAATTTGTGTGCATGTGTATGATTGTACGAATTTTTAAGTACGTTGCGACGAAAAAGACAAAGTTTTCACCAAGATTCTCGCCAATAACTTCTAAACGAGCAAACTTACAAAATTAAAAGTTATCTTGTTGGTTGCAGATTTTAGTGCTCTTTAAACTACTCCAATACATTTTTTCTCTAAAATAATTAGGAGAGCTAATATTTGACCCTATTAAAAATTAGATGGGATTTCTAATGTCCTGTCTAGCATAAAAGTGGAACAAAATAGACAAGCAGTTTTTATGCATCCAAACGGGTACAAATATACACTGAGTAATACCCATTGAATAAGTACAACTTTATGGTTTGATATAAAATGTAATTATGTCTAGCAATGCCTTACCTAAAACTTCTCTGTGCATTACACTCGAATGGCCTTGAAAAGTTTTCACTTCTGTACATAAATGGTTGTAACTGTAAGGCTCTGAGTAGTAAGGAGCCTCGGACTCCTTGAGGAGGCCTGTCCTCCTTTCGAGTCTTCAGTAGGATCTCCACTTCTTCGTTGCATAAAAACGATCTGCCTACTGGAGTAGGAAGGAGCATGCTGTCATTGTAAAGTCTAATAGTTTTATCTGTAAACAAACATTAATTAATTTGTGAGATGATATTTGTGAGTGTGACCATAGAAAGAGATACAAATTCATAGTATACCTCTAGTAAGAATTCCGTGAAATTCTGGAAGGTCAACACTAGCATCCAGTTCTACATTATTGATGTACCACAGTTCGCCACCAGGGGTCTACAATATAAATCAAATCAAATAAAAAAATCATAAAGTGATAAAAAAAATTTAAAGCAAAATTAACTTATTTCCTTATGTTAAAAAGAGAATAATATTTAACTCAGATAATTATTAGATAAGAGGGTTTGTAAAAATGCAGCTTTTCTTACCTTTTTAAAAGATAAGGTCAGCTTATATCCGGACCACACTAAGTTCATAGTTACACGTTCCTCCAGGCCGCAGTCTCCATCGATCATCGCTTTTTCGGGAATTAGAGACGCGGCTTTTTCATCTAATTTATGCAGTTTGAAGGTGACCTAAAAAATTACCCTCATAACGAGATCCAAAAAACAAATCGAGATTTGAAGCGTGTTTCTTACTTCAATTTGAATTTTAAAGCGTAACATATTGAATATACAAACAGATCAGGGCCGTAAGTTCTTAAATAATTTAAAATAAAATAAAACATTTCAATTATTGTTCAGTCTATTAATTAATTAATATTAAGGCTTACCTCGACCAAGGCGTCAGTCTTAAGCAAAATACACGTCGTATCGGTGATCCGGTTGAGGACTCGATAAATGGCAACACCGCTGTCATCTTTAGGGGTTGTCGAGATGACTGGTGCAGCCTTAGATGTGACACCTTCCAGTGAAGGTGGTGTGCTGGTTCTTGGTCTTATCGGCTTTGATGATCCCTTATTATTTGATAACTCGATGGACTGCGTTAGGCTTGTCAAAGAAGTACCTAAAATAGAATTTTTTCTAAAGAATCAAATTTTTAGTGAAATTCTAGAATTTACTTTCATCTATTTCGTAAATTAAAGCCAAAAGCATGGAAGGACGCTTATAGTTCCGCAACAGTGCAAAGTCTTGCTATTTTAAGCAATGTAACTTTGGAATCGGTGGTATAGTTAAAAGAATTTGTCAGTTTTTCTAAAAAAAACAATTTACAACAAAACGAAAAAACGTAAGGTCTCGGTTTCAAAAACGATCTAATTAAATAAATAGTATAGGTAACATGTTTTGCTTTATAAATTTAGCATTATAGGACCTGAAATATAAAATACACGTTACTGTAATACAAGTAGAAACGTATCATCCATTTTTACTAAGAGACCAAATGAAAACAAAACAAAGGTAAAAACACAAAGTCACGGTCTCATCAAATCCATATAATTTTCTAAAGCTACACGTGTTTCGTTCCTATCGGAGCATCATCAGGTCTAGACCTACACAGATCACTTGTTATAGGACAGTTATAGGTCGAAATAAGATAGGAGCGAAACACGTGTAGCTTTAGAAAATTATATGGATTTGATGAGACCGTGACTTTGTGTTTTTACCTTTGTACTGTAATACAAGGTTTATAAAAATATTAAAAATTGTCCTAAATGGTCAAACATACTTCTTATAAAAACTATAAACATTTATATTAAACCTAAAATTAAAATTAAATATGATTAAAACGATTAAAATTAAAACGTTATCTTCCTGATTAATTTAAATAAGGTAGTTGTTCTGCCGTTGCTTTATTTTGAATGTTATGGAGCGATTTATGTGGAATGAATTGGCAAATATGCATTTAACCCTTGGTTAATCCAGAGGAAATGCTGTATTGGCTCGCGCGATTTATGCTGAACGTTTTCCCAATCGAATGATCCCAGAGAACTTGATTGGTCCGTACATTTTGCCAAGACGTCTCATTGCAGGGAATTATTTGATTTTTCTTCGAAATGTACTGCCTGAACTTTTAGAAGATGTGCCATTGGATGTTCAGCAAATAATGTGGATTCAACATGATGGTTGTCCGACACACTATGGTCGCGTTGTCAGGGAATATTTGAACCAAAGATATCCTAGACGTTGGATTGGGAGGGAAGGCCCGGTGGCTTGGCCAGCGCGCTCCCCCGATTTAAATCCCTGTGATTTTTATTTGTGGGGATCATTTGGACCAACTTATTTAATCTACACCTGTGCCAGATGCACATGATCTTTTGGCTCGCATTGCAGTAGCTGCAGGCAAAATTAAAGATAGGGGTGAAGTTATTCAGAAAATTCACGACAATTTAACACTACGCTGCAGGCTCTGTATCCAACAAAATTGCGGCCACTTTGAGCACCTTTTAAATGAATTATTATTATTTATTATTAAGTATTTTTTAACGTTATCCAATAAATTTTTTTTTCCTTAGTTTTTATTAAAGTTATTTATTTTTAAATTCTGATAAAATGGTGCCTTTTGGGAAAAAAATGCAGGATATCTTTTTTTCTGTTAAATAAACCAAAGATTTTTAAAATTTTTGATTATCAGTGGCGTACTATTTTTTTTATTAAAAAATTACTCTAATGCCTATCTGATCTACGCCACTGGTTGAAACTAAAACATTTACTTTTTACATTTAAAGCATCTTTATTAGGTAGCTTTATTTTGAAAATTTGACACCGATATCTTAAACAGTCAAAAAACTAAAAATTAATTTCTTAATTTTTTTAAAAACTTTAACCCCCTGTATTTTGCTTCTGAGCCATTTCCGACCCATAGTGTCTTATATCAAAAGTTATATTTGAACGTCCCCTATCATCCCCCAAAAGCATGACCTTTTTATAAAAATCACCCTGTATATACAAAGGTGAAAAATACCGTTTTAATAACCACCACAATAAATAATAAAAGGACATAATACAATTTTCTTAAAAATATAAACTTAAACAAACAAAAATGATTTAAAGTACCATACCAGAATCAAAACTACACTCGACTTAAGATATCAGCAGTCGCCAATTTTTTTTTTTAATTTAGACTTAAAAGAGGCCATATCTAAATCTTTAATGCTTAATTGCTGAAAGTAGGCCATTGTAAATACAGACAGAAATATATATGAAAAAAATTGTCAGAAATTCAGTCTTTTGCTGGGGATGTGCTTTTATAGCGAATATTTACATTATGTGTATCTCCCCTTTGAATAAGGAATACTGACAGATATTCTGGTTTATAAAAATTAAGTAATTTATGTACCGTGCAGCTTATACCCAAAAATATTCTTTGTGTCATATTAAGATTATAGACCTGCTTTACATGCTCACTCACATGAACCCTCCGAGGCGAATTTCTAGTAAATCTTACATAGGAATTTTAAATTTTCTGGATTTTATATTTATTTTGTTCAGTTAAAAAAAAAATAACAATAATACCAAAAAACCATATACAATATTTAAGTACTCAGCAACACTAAGCACTTAACTCTCTGTAAGAATTTTTATATAGTATATAAAGCAAAGTAACTAGATATAGTTCTGTACCAGAGAGGTAAACAGTCGTAACTCCATTTTTACTCGATATGGAGTTAATATCATTTTCGAACTGAACTTCTTCAATTTTATATTATGATAAAAGATAGTAAGTACTGCGTTGTGGGTTGGCTGTATTTTCAGTTTTGAAGATGTACTATCTTCACATATCAGTGGGGTAAAGAAACGGATTTCCTGACACGTTTCACTACGTCCAGTGTCGCAATGTGGTAAACTACAGTAAGTCCGCGGAACGTAAAGTATCGGCAAAGTGCTGTAGCATTTTTTTGTTCTTATAGGATATTCTTAAAAATACTCTTAATTATCCATTTAATATTATTGTATGAGGTTTAGACTTTATTTTTAAATATCGGCAACAGAGCATTCGCACCATGCCACCTTGAAAAGTTGAGTTCCAAGTTCATGTCTAGTGAGTTGCATAAATTCAATCACTTTTAATTAATTTAAGTAGTATACATTAAATGATTTAATCTGGTTACTCTCTTTATTTAAATATATTTTGTTTACAGTAATCATACTACAAGTGTGTTTAGCTTTATTGGTCTAATTTATAAAAATAAGTATGAATAAAACCGGTTTAATATTTGGTAATAGTAACTTTATAGACGTTAGACACTCTCGCAAATTTTGCTTCAGAAAGGTCAACCTTGATCTATGCTAGGTACCGGGGTACTGCTGAAACTAACAAATTAGTACCCGGTTATTGTTTTGAATTGTTGACAAAATAATAATATTACCTACTAATTGTTAAATCATGAATCGGTACTGATTCCACTAAAAGCTCCTATTATGGAATTGGTGTTGGATTTTGTATTCTTTATCAAATTAATTCCCTGTGCTTTCCGGATTACTATTTGATTTTATTCTTCTTCCGAATTTTTATGCAATTCAATATCTGTATTGACAACATTGGTGACCAAAGTATTCTTTGCCGCAATTTCTCGAAAGACCGGTCTTTTTACGCCTCGACTGGAGGATCTGATAGTCGTCCCTTTTGATCTACCTCTTAAAAAGGGGAAAGTAAAATTTAAAAAAAGGGTCAAACCAAATAATAAAGTTTTCCTTTCGGGATTTGTGAATGATTAAACTTACTTGTAGCTTACTTAGGTCTGTTTTATTTGCTGGAATTATTTTACGGTAACGTAAATTCTTTGTGTGTTCCTCTGGAATTTTGACATCATGTAAGTAACACATGGTTCATTTTCATAGAATCTGATTTAAAGTTCAAGTTCTCCTTTATTTAAAGATTATCCATTTATTTATTGCTGCCCTATTATGTTCTGCCTTGTCCATGCTGATATTTTGCCACAGAATTAAATTTAGTTAGAAAACCAATTTTTAGGGGTAAGTTATTCATTTGCCGTTGTTTCCTTTTTAATCCTTACCACTTTGTTTCTTAATTAGGGTTCTCCAAATGTTCCCTAAGTGTCTCCTAAGTTCTATGGATTTTCCTCAGTTTCTTCATGTCCTTGCTGCTTGACCAAGCTAGGCTATAAGTAACCTGGTGAAGGAAGCTGCTATATATAAACACCTCAACCCTCAACTGATAGCATCCTCGCCGTCGATTCCCAATTGTGTCGAGAGGTATATGACCGAACGAAGAATAATACTGGCAAGTCCGTTCTAATTTTATTATAGTTATATTTATCGCTATTTTCACATTCTAAAAAGAAAATTAAATAAGGAAAACTCCAAAATATTGTCTATTGGTTTAATAGTATAACAATTTACCAGTTTTCTAAACAGTTAAAAACTTTTCACTTTTATAAGAGTTTTATAGTTTAATTCAAGTGTAAATGTATCCAGGTTAAACAGAATAATAATATTATATTCTCATTTATGTAAATATAGTCCTGTGTTTGCGGTTTACTTTATCATAATAATTAGTGGTATATAAATACTTGATACTTGTTCCCCTGCGCCGAAAGTTCATGAATTTTCCCAGGTTCTAAAAGAATAATTATTTCTAACTATTTATTAATTACTTAGCGCACATAGAACTGTAACTTCGATAAGAAAAGTTGTGGAGTATTTTATTGTTTGATTTCATTGTTACTCTATAGTAATGCAATGGAATTTACTATTTATTATAACTTTATTGTGGTAAATACATGGTATGGTTTTGGGAAACCCGACTTGTTTTACTTGGGAACGACACCTGACTGAAAAGAAATTTGTTTATGAAATAATTAAGTTTCCTTGATTTTCCTGATTAAAAATAACACCAATGCTTTGTAAATTAAACTTTTAATAAATCAAGTGGCGTCCAAGGCAGAAACCAGTAAGTGTAAGGACCAGGGGATCACCCACCTACTACCCTGCTCACCTGACGAATAGCTGCCGTGCTTATGTGTAGTTAATAATCTACTTAGGAAGAAAAATTGGCATAGGTAATTACTAATATGTTGGTGCTGGATCTACTATAGAACACTTAATTATTTGGTCCGACAACTGCCCCAGCCAGAACTGCAATATTATTATGATGCAGTGATGCACAGTTATCTGTGGCTACTAAAAATTTGTCCAAACTTGAAAATTATTGAACACAAATTTTTACTGAGGGGTCATACACACATAGAAGCTGATCACGTACACGCTCTTATTGAAAGGACTTTAAAAAAGCAACCAACCATGGAAATATGTACTCCTTGGGACTGGCAACATTTAATAAGATCCACAGGCGCAACTGTTATAAAACTAGATATTTCTGATTTAAAACATGTTGACTATTTGTAAAGTCAACCTAACTCTCCTTTTATTAATAAGAAAAAAATACTGAAAAGCAAGACTTTTTGATATCTAAAGTTGTATATTTTCAAATTAAATCATCCTAGCACTATATATTACAAACTGAAATGTAACGATGAAGAGTTTAAAACTTTGAATGTGACCAGATCTGTTCGAAATCCAATGTCACTGCCCAATGAATTGCCAAGTCTGCGCAGTAACTTAAAGGGAAGAACAAAGAAAAAACATGATTTTTTAATAAAAAGTTTGGAGTGGATTCCTAAGCAATTTCATAATTTTTTAAAAAATCTTCCGATATCTAAAGCAAAAGGCCAACATAATTCCCATGAAGAAGATAGCGATTGATTTTTGATCTTCTATGAATCCCAATTTGTTTGTTTAATAAATTTTTTTAAAAAAACATTTTTTGTAAAGAAATGTATGTACATTAATAATGTTAACCTAAAGAAATAAAATTGGTTGTGCAACATAAAGCTTAAATTTTTATGATTACCTGTTTTTTCAAACAGGGGTAAAAAGTCGTAAGTCCAAAATTAAGATACAGTTTCTAAATTAAAATTAAAATACAAATTTAAATTAATTAAAAATAGTGGTTAATAAAAACCTTCATAATGATAAGTTAAATACCCCAATCACACTTTCGTACAATGTAGAATAATCACTCAAATCTTAAAGTAAATTAACGCAACAACTTATTTTCCTTATTACTTAAATATTCCTTTTATGGACATGCCATTGTTTACCTCTCTGCTATCGAGTTTGTTCCTGCAAAACCTCGCTCAGAAAAGGTAAAAGATAAGAAATTTAGCATGACCTGTTTTCTATTTAAAAATTCGGTCACTAAACTTAAAGAAATTCTACTGCAGAATCAAATAACGGATGAAAATTAGTTTATGTATGATTAATTTGGGAACTGTTGCGGAATTAAGGAGCTTTTCAACAATAGTAATACAACAATTTCTGTAATGATATATTGGAGAAAAAATTTTCAACGTTCAAGAACAGTAAAATGGCGTCCTCTGGAATTACAACAATTTTTAGATAACCTGCAAATTCTATTCAGTTTGTATAGAATCCTTAAAGCATTATTGAGCCACGAGGACAATTTATAGCAAAATGAGTTCACAAAAGAAACAACAGATCTAACCGGATAACCATCCATGTATTTTGGGCAAACTATACAGAAATGGTGTTTTAAATTCATGGGGAATAGGCTAGACTTAGAGATTTTAAGATACTCAAAATTTAAAAAACATTATACAAAACTACTTTTCACTTTATTTAAAAAATTAATTATAGGATTATTATTTACAGGAAAAAAATTAATAGACAAAATAAATTCGGTTACCTTTCCAACGTAATGAGGTGTATTCATGACCACCAAATAAAAACCTTTAACTGCTATCGTTAATAACAAATGATTAATTTTTATATAGCCAATGTTGGACTTCTTCGACAGCACATACCGAACTACACCAGCGTATTCGAATCCAAGGATGCCAAGAGAACTTGTAGATGTTTAAATTGAAGTGGTTTATTGTAGTCTGTTTGATTTTTGGACGTATTGAAAACATCGCATATTTTCAACAACATATGCCGAATCCACATCAGGACATTTAAAATCAAGACTGCGGATAACAAGTAGACCTTTACATAATTAGATACAAATGTGTTTGATATTCATGCGCGTCAAATATTCACAAATATTTGCTAAATCATTTAGTCCAAAGCGATCATACTGTACTATTTACAACTTTAATGCGGTATGTCATTAACGTCATAAGGACACTGGAAGGCGCTAACACTCGTGGCGATATTATTTAGTTTCAAATTTGAATAATGAATTTATATCTAACTATAATTCTCTAGATATACTAACTTAGGAATATGAAATTACTAAAAAAATAGTAGAAATTATGAAAAAAAAAATTATTCACAGCAAAAAAATTCAATAGAAAGCCCTTATAATAAAAATTACTCACAAATGACGAAAAACTGGAAATAAACAGTTCCCATTCGGGCCATCTTGTATCCGGTTTATCGCCCGACTTTTCAATACGGCATTGACGTTTCAACTACCCTAAAGGCGAAATTTCCCCATGGATGTGGGCCATTCTTACCTAGAAGACCCACGCAAAAGCGAAAAGTTGGGCTCATATCAATAATGACGCGCAGGCGTACGCAGCATAAACGTGACGGCTGACGGCGTGGGTGACCTATGTTTCATTGATACCCACATATTCCCAATTTTCCGGATAAACGAATGAGATTCCAGGTAAAGAGCAGGGATCAACCATTCACGTCATTGATATATTTATTATCGTAACAGATACTGATCTGTTTGCTAATCTGATATTGAATTTGATAATGTTATTAAAAAGCTCCTCAACAATAATTTTAAACGAATTTCTTGACAATATAATAGACTTCATCAGTTGCATAGGGTCTCCAAACTTGTAGGGTATTTCGGTTTTTATAGGAAATAGAGCCTTACGGTTTTCGCAATATTGCGTTACTACTTGATGAAAAGGAATGAACTTTTGTCAAAAATTTGACAGCTGTCATAGTTTTTAATCTACTAAGTGATTTTAAAAGTTTTGGATTTTGCGACTTCTTTTGTATATCCGACATTACTTAACGTAGGTATTGAAAAAGTAAAAAAAGCTTTAATGGGGTTTTTTCTGTAGAACACTATTTTGACAACATTCGAAATCGCATGGCTTAACCTACAAAATAAATGTCCCAATTGGACACCCTGAAGGTTGTAATTAATAGAAATTAAATATCAGCAAAGTCAAAATAAAATAAATTAAACACGTATTAAGCGTTTGAGAAAGAATGTACTATGTATTATTGCCTATCACTTTGGGATGTAGGCTATGACTGTCAAAATTAAGGAAGACTACTAATATGGAAACAAAGAAAAATAGTAGACCATCGTTGCATAAATCACTTTTGTTTGAACATTTGTGCACCAACTAACATGTACTTTGCCTACAAAATAATTATCATCTTAAATTAAATCAAAATCTATTTATGTAACTACTATTTTTCGATTATTTTACCATGTTTCCATTTTAATAGTCGCCTTTAATTTGGACAAAGCTCTTTGCAAAAGAAAGCGCTAGTCAGATATTTTTACGCTAAAAATACGTGTTTAATTTATTTTATTTTAACTTTTCTAATATTTGACCTACTTTCCTAAGAAAAATCGTTACAGAACTCAAAATGGACGATGAGCGCCATCGTGGAAAAAACCTTTTATTCTTTTTCTCACAACTACTTAGAAAAGGATCTGCTAAACAGTCCAGTGAGATAATGCGAACCTCTCTATGAAATTACAATTTTAAAGAAATTTCTAGAGGAAATGTCTCGGATGTAATCCAACGCAGGGATAAATACATTCGTAGAATACTTTAAATGAAAAAAAGGTACTATAACAGTAGACTCGGACAGCAGAATAACTTCTTATAATGACATTACTGATATTATTCTAAAAACAAGGCACGTTAATATAAATCGCTGCAATCTTAAAGTGATTTAGAATGTCCTAAAGATACCTCAAAAAGAACATTTTTTCATATTGCTAGGAGCTCACTCCAATTTTTTTCAAATATTTTCCCAACGAATTGCTTTTTTAACGTTTGTATTACATCTGTAAGAACTTAGTAAAATAATGAATGATGAATAAAGATGTCATGAAAGTCTTCTTAGTGAATTAGACGTCGGTTTTTCGAAAGTATGCTGAAGAAATATCTTAAGAAAGTCACATCTAGATTCACAACATTCGGACGTTAAGAAAATCATTAAGATCCATGTCATTCATAACATGGATCTTTCGTACCTACTATGTCTCTCAGGAACATGGACAATTTCTAAGTTGCTATTTTATTATAAGGGGTAATCAAACTTCAGTTTTTTCAGGTTATATTTTACATTATGATTCTTCCATTTCTCCATGAACTATCTATTTTATAATGCAGTTAGAACAGAACACACAGAGTATATAATCTTTCTGTATCTTTTCTACTTCAACATAACCCACCCGCACGATTAAATAAAGTAAATATTGCAGTATAGTTTAAAGTTTTTTAATAAAATAAACTCTTTTAGTAGGACCTCGTTTTCTGGATTGCCACGCCAGGACCAGCTCAAACGCCCTTCGTAAGCCTGGAGCTAAAATCAGATCACCTTGACCCGATGCAGCGCGTCTACATAATGGGATAGGATAACCCTTTGTTTTATCTCTTCTATCTAGTTAATCGATACATATAAAATTTATTCTTTCTATCGCAAGCTTAAGCGTACATGCTCTGGTGAAGAAACTGAAACTGAATTTCTTCTTGCGATATGTTCATTTTATTTATTTATGCCATATAAAGGTTAACCTTTGTTAATCGGTAATATAACATAATAAAACATATAAACGTATTTTCTTTGTTCCCAAGCATTCCTATATTAGAAAGTTTGAAATATCTGTTGAACTTTTGAAGAATAATGCCACTAATGCTTTCATGTTAAAATGGTTAATGTAATCATTTCATGGTTAGATGCAAACAAGACATTTCACGAGTTTGGTTAAGATATTTTGATCGGGTCAATGGTTATGACGACAGGATTATTGATAAGTTGAGTAGAAGAAATAGGTTTGAAGTTAATTCTAAAAACTCTACCACATCAAACGCAAATTTTCTCATATGATCCTATCTTGATAATAGGGTTTTAAAAAATGGTCTATCAAAGTTCGGCCAAGTTACGAAATCTTTTAGGAAACCCAAAAGATTAAATAAAGACCAATGAAAAGTCCAGGATGTATGAAATTAATTGTAACGATTGTGATAAGAAGTACATAGGGCAAGCAAGAAGAATGTTATATTTAAAGAACGTGTAGTTCATGATTACTTTGTAGGGAAAGACAACTTAAAATTACTTAATCAGTTAATACAAATAAAAAATTTGATGTAAACGATAGCTTCATTGCATTTTTCGGTCTATTTTCCTAGCTCTAGCCGCTAGTATGAAGGGTACACTTCAGACCCAACTGTGTGTAAAGTAGAAGTGGATAAACCTATGAGCCCTTCAAAACCCTTTGGTCTGCAGTGTGCAAAATAGTTGTGTCGTAAGCAAACAGCGTATACTCAAAACTGTCTTCACTTAGTGGTAAATCACTAGGTATATAAATAAGAAATAAAATAATAGGACCAAACACAGATCCTTGTGGAACATCAATATTAATGACACTATCCGCCGATGCTACCACATCAGATCAATGGAAAACTTGCTGATATTATTGAAGATATAATTTTATAGAATTCTAGCTTCTTTAAGAAAATGTCATGGTCAACAGAATCAACGAAGGCGAAGATTAGCTTAAAAGTTATTCTTAAACTCTTAATCTTTATATACATACCATACAGCAAAAATAAGATTCTATATGGCAAAACATTTTACAAATAGAAAAACGATTATAAAATTGTCTATCCCAAAGATTACAATTGTTTTAAGATTCATTTGAATATGTACATGGTCTGGTATTTATAAGTTTAAGAGATAGTTATGAGCCGCATGGCGTTTAAAAGAGCGGAAAAACAAAATCATTGACTGGGGCAAAAAGATAAGTGTATTATGTCAGATTTTGATTATGTGCTTTCAATGTCAAAGTTAATCATACAGATATTTAGAAATCTTAGTGTTAAATCAACGATATAAAAAGGTAGACAACAAGAGTTTATACACAAATACTTTAAGCCATATGATCAAGCTTTCTCAAATAAAAAATGCAATGGCAGTTGGTGTTTTACACACGCTGCAAACGATATTGCATCTTATCTAGTCCAAACCAGGAAATAAACTGTCTAAGCACTCTAAAGCTGGCCTCACACGACTGGTGTACTTGTGTGTACTTGACAAGTACACCAATACTGGTATACTTGGCAAGTATCTCAGCTCAACACACCAATACACAAGCCATGGCGTTCATACGACGTGTGCATTGTTTGTTGATGTTGCTGGTAGTTGATGTAGGCTACCTGAGTGTCGGCCATCATGAGTAGAGTTTGTTCTGAAAATGTCGTAGCTGCTGCAGCGTTTGTGGTTATGAGTGGGTGTTATTTAAAATTAAAAAAAAACAAATTAAGAAGAAAAGATGGTGGATGGTATCTTTAAATAGAAATCGAGAAAGTAGTACGTAAAAGGTACCACTTTATTAAAAAAGTTTTATTTAACTGATTTGACCGCCTGACTGTTGTCAGCATATACGAGTACATATATACAGGGTGACAATTTGAAAACTTGAAATGGCCATATCTTAGGAACAAAAAACTAAATAAAAAAAAGGCTGAAAACACTTTCTGTAAAATAAAGGGGGAACAAAAATAAGCAT
Organism: Anthonomus grandis grandis; assembly: GCF_022605725.1. Classification (NCBI taxonomy): domain Eukaryota; kingdom Metazoa; phylum Arthropoda; class Insecta; order Coleoptera; family Curculionidae; genus Anthonomus; species Anthonomus grandis. Next base: position 27,952 of record NW_026088542.1, on the reverse strand, counting down.
ATTATCTCGTCTCTATCTACAGCACCTTAGACAGGGTGAGATACACCCCTAAAATCTTAAACAGAAAGGGGGTCGAGTGATACATCATATTAAAGGTCTTTCAATTTTCTTTCCAAAAATACCATCAAACTTCAAATCCGTCTTGCCATTCCCAAAAGAACAGCTGTTAAAAATAGCCCATTTTTAATCTTTTAGAGATCATAGAGCAAAATCTGTTTAAGATAGAGCAAAATAGATTTCACATTCCTGTCTTAACTTTTCACTATCTATCTGACGCTAATTGGACAACCTGTCAGTTGTCATTTTTTTTGACAATTGACAGGTTGTCAAATTAGCTTCACCAGATAGATATTAAGAAGTTAAGATAGGTTAAATTAGGTTAAATTAACCTAAAAAATTTCCCCCTCAAAAATAAATTTGACGTGTTTTTTTTCAAATTTTTTAAATTTTATACGGGGGCTGGAAATTTTCAAATTGACACCCTGTATGTGTATCGTTGCCAGTCACCAATATAATTTTTTTAATTTGTTTGTTGCAGATATAGTGCCACAGACATGCTACAGGACCTAAAACAAGAACCTTCAGGCCTATTTCAAAATTTCTGTAGAATGTCTTCTATTGATTTCGAATATCTGTTAAATAAAATAGGTCATCTGATAAAGAAAACTGATACCAATATGAGAAAGGCAATTCCGGTTCAAGAAAGGTTTGCTGTGGCACTTCGATATTTTGCAACTGCGGCGGTAGTTTCAAAAGTCTGTCTTATTTATTCAAATTCTTAGCAGAAACAGTGTCCGAGTGTGTTTTTGAAGTATGCGATGCTTTAATTATTATTCTTAAAGGTCAAATAAAGGTAAGTACTTACATAATATTTTGGAAATATTTTTTTTAGACTTAAGTAAAAATACAGGGAGTTAAAATACATCTAAGATTCAAGGTCACAACGGGTAAAATGTTTATATTGTGACATAGAAAATTACATCATTGAAAATTTTATAACTGCTTAAATAGCATGAGTTTTCTCTATATGTATACTAAAAGTTTAATGGTAAATGTGTTGTTGTTATTCACATTTTTGCATAATGTATATTCTCCTATATCCCCGAATTAAATTTAACATAAATCAATACTTTTTTTCTGAATAATATCAAAACCTAAACATAAAAAGTAACTGACTACCCAACTATAAAGGTGAAAATGGCGGTACGGGAATAAAGGTATTAGGTTGTCCATTCTGAGATTTAGCAGGCTCCATGGTTGTAATTGATGGTGATGCAGCTTGATACTGATTTTCGTACTGATTAGGGCTTGGTTGCAAGATGTTCTGCCCTGGAGATGGCTGAGAGGTATAGGAATTTGCAGGTGATGAATGGTTTACTGCCGAAAAAGGGTACGCATGCTGTTGATTGCCATAGGAAGGATACTGTTCAGGAGTTGTATTATTACAACGAGATAAATTGTGAGATCGCTGATCCATATGTCTCATAGTAGCACGAAATAGCAAATTATCAATCTCATTCATAGCTATCGCTCTTTCAACTTCATCCAACGCTTCTAACTTCTGAGCGACCAACTGCCAAAACAGCGACGTTTGGCTGATTGTTGGCTTTTCGCTACTTACAGAAGTTTTTAAAATTTTAGATGCTTCATTCATACGCTCTTGTACTACATCCACTGCTTTTCTTTTAGATTTTCTTTATTTGCCGGTGACTTGAATTGTTTTTTTTGCGGAATAATTGCTTGGATCTTCCGCTGCATTTGCACTACCAGTATCTGTGGGAATGTTGATTTCCGTACTTGCGTCCCCAAATACGTCTTGAGAGGCTTCCTCTAAGATTTCATTTTCATCGTCTGCTGTTACATCCAACTCCTAAAAAAAATAATATATTTTTACGTTTGTTCCAGATGTCAAAAACTTCACAAGAATGGAAACAAATAGCAGAACAGCTTGATGCAAAATGGAATTTACCCCACTGTCTAGGCGCTCTAGACGGGAAACGTATAGTAATCCAATCCCCAATAAAAAGTGGATCAGAATACTACAATTACAAAGGCACTTTCAGTGTAGTTTTAATGGCACTGGTTGATGCTAATTATTATTTCTCATTTGTGGATATTGGATGTCAGGGTCGTATAAGTGACGGTAAAGTGTTTCGCAATGCTGTTTTATTTAAGAAACTTGAAGAAAATTCTTTAAAGATTCCTGAAGACAAACCACTGCGTAATTACACAGAAACATATTTTCCATATGTTTTCGTTGCAGACGATGCCTTTGCTATAGGTCCACAAAATTTTCATAACCTCTGTTCTTTAAATTTTTGTTTAAGTATTCGTTAGATTTTGTTTTCCATAATGCCGGATGACTATTATATATTTCGATAAACCCTGACAGAAATTCTTTTCCCATAAACCGTGTATCAATATTTTCACTCATGTTTGTATTTTATTAAATTGCAAGAGACTAAGTCGTTAAGAAAACTAGGTATGTACGTTTGTGGTTCTGAAATAAATTTATCTTTTGCAAAGTCTGCAGACAAGCCTGTGCAGGATCAAGATCGGCGCGGCGCTCGCACACTAACCTACGTATTTGTCTCGAGACTTTGACCGTTCCAGATAAAGTATGCAGAGAACTCTGCATGTGTGTGGCCGGCTATTGAGCATATAAGTATGTAGATCAGTCTCCTTGAATTTGGCGAAGGCGCAAGGCAATACAAATATAGGAAAGTGTAAAATTCTAACTAATGTGTTCCGTAGGTGTGAATTAAACTATATATGTACCTAGTTATTGAACTGTTATAAGCTATTAGTAAAAATTTTGTTTAAAATGAACTCGATAAAAAAAATTAACCCTATATTGAGCCCTATAATACAAAGTGACCGCACATAACTTTTAAAATCTAAAATACAATAATAATTTTTTAAATCAAATTATTTAATTAATCCTAAATTGTTAATATTATCAGAAAAAATTCCACCTGAATAAACTCGAAGTTTACCTAAATTTTAAATTTGCCCAAAAAAAATCGCTGAAGCAAACAAGTTTACGCAGTCGCGCCGCGGCTCGTGAAGTGTGAACCCTCTTCTTCGTGACGTCATTAAATCTAAATAAGCAACGACATGCGCACAAATTTGTTCTTCTGTTTATTTTATGAATTTGTATCCCCGGCGAGGCGCACCGCATGTCGATTATTATTGCGTTGGTATGCCGAGTAAAGCGAGGTTGCCACTACTTCTCGTTTTTCCAGAAAATTTCAAAATGCTAACATTTAATAGATGTTCCTTTAGGTAATAGTTTAAAGTGTTTTAAGTTTATTAAAATTTTATTAATTTTTAAGACAAGAACTTATTAAAACAAGTATAGTCGCTTCGCTCCTATACTTTTGGTCCGTGGGGACCAGTTTGGAACCTTTAGGTCTTATTTGTGAAGAGCAATATAGGAATTCTTAAAAAAATCCAAAAATATCAGGTGTACTTAAGTCTGGTCAGTCAGGGGGCCAACGTTTATATGCCAAGGAAAAAGAGGACCAGTTGTTGGGGTATCATGCTTCAAAGAACCATAATGTGTTATATAGTCGCGTTGTATGTCAATATAATGTGTTATATGTGAAATATCTGTCAACGTATATTTATTGCATCCTAAATAAATTCTAAATACCAAATTTCAACCAAATCGGATCAATAGCAAAAGAGTTACGATGTCACGTGACCTAGACCTCAAATGTCAATTATCTGTCCAAATTTATTAATTGCATCCTAAATAAACCCCAAATACCAAATTTCATCCCAATCGGATCAATAGCAAAAAAGTTGTTAATTACATAAAAAAGTTTCATTCGAATCCTTTGAACATGCCAAGTCCCTGCTCTGTTCCTGGATGTAAATCTAATTACAAAAGTAGTTTAAAAGCAGGGGAGGCAAGTCGTTCTGTTTTTGGCTTCCCCAAAGATGAACAACTTAAAATTAAATGGCTAAAAGCCATACCTAGAGATAATTGGGCTCCTACTCAATATTCTGTGGTTTGTGCCAAGCATTTTGATCAGAATGATATTATCCGTGAAAATGATTATCTTTTACCTGATGGCACACTCACTCAGATTAGAGTTAAAGTAAGATTAGTTTGCTCAGCAGTGCCTCAAAATTTTCCAAATTTACCTGCATATTTAACACAAAAAGTGCCACTTCCTAGAGAAAGTCCAGACGAAAGAAATAGTGAACAACAAAAAAGTAATGAACTTGCCAATGAAGCCTTTGGGCAACTTGATTTCATAACAAATTTTTAAGAGCTTATGAGTTATTATTCCCAAAAAATTGTAATATCTGACTTGTGGAATGTAAAAATTTTTGAAGATGAGTTGTCTCAAAACGACCTAAAATGGATTTTACCTTTCCAATTCCATTCCATTCCATTCATTTCCATTCCACTAATTATTTAAACATTAGATCCACTTCTTTAGCACCGTCTGAGAAAGTTCTTAATTTATTAATTGATTAAATTTATATAAGTAAAAGACTACAATATAGGGGGAAAAGTCTAATAATGCATTTATATAATTATTAACGGCGTCTATACATATTTTAAACAATAAATCAATCAGATAAATAAAATATTCTCATTTGTAAATAAAGCAAAATCAAAATTGAACGTCTCGGCAGAGTCGCCCTTTCAAAGCGTAAACGGATCTACCAAAACGCATCCGATACGCAGCTTGAGTAAAGGCGTGTGAAACAGGCATAATATTGATTAAATAACATGGAGCGCGGACTATAATGTTATTGATGACAACCGGCAAATGCTGCGTTCTCGATTTCGGTCGCTCAACACGATCCAAAAAAAACCATAACTTTGCTAAATAAGACTGATAAAAATCTCATAACTTCATTCAAGTTTACATATATCTTGCCTGTGTGAACTTTTGTGTACCTAGAATGATTACACAGTATGATTTGTTTTCACCCTGGTCAACAATTCAAGGGCTGTGGGACCCATTAGTTGTAAACTAGGAGGAATTGCATGTTTTAACTACTGATTAGTATACCACACAACCAGGAATAAATAAGCTAATTGAAGTATGTTAGGATTCCGCAGAGTTCATGAAATGTGTTTGATGGGGCTCAGACCATGTACTTAAGGACATCCATCAAAAAATCATTGAGATTCTACCATATTGATGAAATTGGGAAACCAGGAAGAACTGCCTGTCTTTACTGTTGATTAGACTACACAACCAGAAATAAATAAGCTACATGAAGTATGTTAGGATTCCCCAGAGCTCATGAAATGTGTTTGATGGAGTAGGTGCAATCATATGAGGAAGGAAATAAAAATTAGAAGTAAACAGGAATATAACAACTGAACTGTGACACAAACTGTAGACAATTAACTTTTTTGTTGTCGAACGGAGCAATATTTCAATCAAGTTTCACTTAATACTGGATTTTTTCACCAGAAGTTGGATGCATTTATAATTTATATACTTAATGTTATTTGAATGAAATATACATATGTAATTATATATACTTTATTTGTTTCAAATCTTGAATAGGCAAAAAGGCACGAGAATCTTTCAATTGGAGCTAAAAACCCTATTGTTGGGTAGAAAATAAAACTTATTTCATGTTTATATTCCATAACCTGTTTATTGTTTTATCAACTTTTGTCATACAGTTATTTACTTTCAATAATTAAAGAGAAAAATGATCTATAATAAAGGTTGAGTTTTATTCAAGATTCCATTCCTGAAGGCATAAACCAAATTTGCTTTATATTACTTTGCAGTCATTAGCATACAGTTATTATCCATTTTATACATATCTTTGATTTTCATCAAAATGTCTATAATAAATAATTTACATTTCAAAACATACAATTAAAATTTACACTTTTTAGGCAAACAATCTTTACTCTCATATAAAGCAGATATTATTGAGACAGTTTTCTAAGAGCTACTGTTTATAAGTGGCGATCAGTTTAAATTTGTACACCTAATCCAAAATATTTCATAGACAGTATTTATAATACATCTTTTATAATTAAGCAAAAGAATAAGGCAGTTCTTAAGTGTGTAAGAATATTCAGGTATAAATACTGTCTATGAAATATTTTGCATTAAGTGTACAAATTTAAACTGATCGCCACTTATAAACAGTAGCTCTTAGAAAACTGTCTCAATAATATCTGTTAAATCAATGTTTTTAATTTATTTAGAAAGTCTTTTAAGATATGTACTTAGGTCATTAAAAAGTTACAATGTCTTGAAGAACAGCAAACATATCTGGTTGTCAAATTGGTATGCTAGCTGAAAAAGAGGACAACAAAAATCCGAGGACTAACCCTTGAAGCACACTTACAATTATCTTTTAGTTTCTCATAATGCTCTCGGTCAAATAAATATGTTAAATCATTTATAATATTTTTGTTACATTAGCTATTTTACAATTTATACTTACCCTTAGAATACTTACCCAATTCTCTTAAATATTCCAAGTTTATGTGTTTCGATGAGTTCACTCATCATTATCAGACTCTAACCCCACATAGCTGTAATGTTTACATGAAAACCCAGTAAGTTTATAGGTTTTTCTGCCCTTCTAACCCAACCCGCTATATTATTTCAATCTTTTAGGTAGGAAAAATAAACACAATTAAATAATTAAGTAAAATCATCTTTATTTCATGAACTTATGTTACACTTACATATCACTTTATGTGATAGAAAAGAGAGATTTAACAAAAACAGCTGTTCTTACACCTAATTTAAACATAAACATATACACAAAGGTGCTCACATATGTCGCAGAGAAAATCTTTACACTTCTTAATATTATTATTAATCAAAGGATTTAAAGCCTAAAAGTTTTATATTATAATTACATATATGAGAAATCATCATTTAGAAATTCTTGTATTGAGAAAAAACATTTTTTCAATAGATATTGTTTTAAAGTAAATTTATATTGCAGTAAAAAACTTGGTAGGTAACAGTTTAATGGTAGCAGGGAGAGCATTATAGAGTTTGGGAGCAAAGAAGGAAACCCAACACTTAACCTTGTGTATCCTATAAAAATTTGTATATATATGTTCTCTATTTCTCGTAAAATGAAAATTGTACAATTTTGTGTGTGGAGTAATCACTAATATGATGTTTAATATGTACTAAACTATATGATATATAAATACTTCTCTGTAAGGAAACTATCTTTGGTATCTAAATAATATAGAATATAGAACAACAACAATAAGATAAAAAAAAGTCTCTCCAGTTTTGGACTGGCTTTTTCTGCTTCTTTTCACCACCATCTTCCACCTTATCATCAACTCAACACTTGAAACATCTAGCTGCCAGAATCTGTATTCCTCCCCTTCGATAGTGCCACAACTGGATGCTATCTACTGCTTCGATTATCCTCTTAGATGTTTTAAAGCCTGGCATCTCGCTGACCTGAGCATTCAGACTAAGTGGCCTGCTGCCAGTCATGAGCAAAACCATTAAGATACCCTTGCATGGACGCTAATTGTTAAACCATACAGATATCTATTTGTTATTCATATTTGACTAGGGACACATAACTGTAGTTGAATTTCCTTACTCTTTTAAGGTTACACACCTCTTGGGTGAAAACTGATTATATGCTTATATGCAAGGTGTAATATAACATTTACAGCGTTTAGTTAAGCGGAAATTTGCCAATCTTTCACATTTTGGGCCTTATTCTAACTAATAAGTTCAATATTTTCTCCTTTTTGGTCTTGTTATTTATTTACATAATACATGTAGAGGTTAGGTTGTCATTGAAGCTCCTCATATTACATTAAGGCCTACCTTTAACGCTTGCGTTTTCTTCACAATTCAAATAATAACAATGATCCACAGTCCAGAGTTAGATTTTGTGTTAAAATAAATAAATAGTAATTAAACTTTCACTCCCGCACCCAAAATGCCATGTATGAGTCCTTCCGTCGCATGAAAACACGGTAAACTCTAAAACTTTACAACTTTGTCGAATGATCACAGCTAAAGAAAGGCGACTTGGTAAAAGATATGCACATAATCGGATTCTCCAGAGTCTCTAGAATTATTCCATACCGATTTCGGAAAATTCTGACCTAATTTAAGTATTTTATAAATGAAAATAAGAAGCAACACCGAGCCGATTCATTCACGTTGACGTCATGTCACTGATGTCATCAAAACTGCGGTAAAAGTCGGCATTAAAATCGCCCGTAGACGTCAAAATCGACCATTTTCAGACGATGTTTTAGGGTATAAAAAAAGGTTTTTACCTTATGATTTGTACATGGAAAAATAGTATAAAGCCTTAGGAACAGTTTAACATCAATTCTGGACCGATTCCAATCGGTTTTAGTAGTTAAATTTTGATTATAAAAAGGGTCTTATTTTAAGCGGACACGGGCGAACAGCGCAGGTTTCATTGCCTGGGTGACGTGCTTGTTGAGTGCTAGACCACCCGGATTATTGTACCTTGAGAGCCGGTACCGGGGGGGTACCAATATTCAGCTGACCGATTTTTTGGACTTTTTATGGAAAATTGCATTTTCTTGAAAAATGGTGATATTTGAAACAAAACGGTATTTAGTGGATTATAGCCAGATAAATTCCGCGTGTCTGAAGGCAAAAATGGTCTTCGTACGTTACATAGGTATGCCAGTATTAAGCGTCAAAGTTAAAAAAAGGTGTAGAGCAAAAACTACTCTACGTAGATGACTGTAGACTGCATCAGAAAAAAGCCCTTAAAAAGTATTATAAATGTTGAAAGTTTGAAATTTCCAAGTGCCACCCTTAAAAAGTTATTAAATAAAATGTGATTTTTTTTTGTCAATTTTTCGGACCTTCATGGAGAAAATTTATTATTGCTCGCCCTGTATGGTTCACAAAAATTTTGTTTATATGGCATTTGAAAGACAAAAGATGAAGCTTTTTTTTGGTATTTTTTTTTTTTTTTTAAAAAGTTCCGTTTGGCGGCAAATTCAAAAAAACTGAAAATGCCAGAACTCGTTAAAAAAATTTTTTAGAAAAAAAGGCTCTAAATATGTTGTTTCTCTCATAAAACTAAGTCTTTTCGCCGAAAAACTTTTTTTATAAAAATTATCTTTTAGCCTCTGGAACATTTTGAATTTTTTTTTTACTGAACTTTGATCGCTTATAATAAATCACCCTGTATACGGATATGGCCCAAAAAGTATACAGCTCTTAAGCTCCCACCGACCCTTATGTCCTAAAAATTTCAAGTCATTTAAGGGCTTTAAAATTGAGTTCTAGCGAGAGAAAGGAATTTGACCGGCTTTTTTACCATTTTTTGACTTCAACTCGCAACCGCTTCCGTCGCGGGTGTCGGAAAAAAAAACTGTTTACATATCCATTATTCCCAATGTATTAAGAGGCCACATACCAAATTTCATCGTTTCACTAGCCATACAGCCAAAGTTATGAATTTTTATATCCCAAAAAACACGATCGCGCGAGGTCTAGGTGACGCTCATAATATAGTCGCTGACGCTCCTATATAACAAGTATAGTCGCTTCGCTCCTATACTTTTGGTCCGTGGGGACCAGTTTGGAACCTTTAGGTCTTGTCTGTGAATGGCTATAAAGGAATTCTTAAAAAAAAACAAAAATTATCAAGTGTATTTAGGTCTGGTCAGCCGGGGGGCCAACGTTTATATGCCAAGGAAAGAGAGGACCAGTTGTTGGGGTATCATGCTTCAAAGAACCATAATTTGTTATATAGTCGCGTTGTATGTCAATATAATGTGTTATATGTCAAATATCTGTCAACGTTTATTATTTGCATCCTAAATTAACTCTTAATACCAAATTTCAACCCAATCGGATCAATAGCAAAAAAGTTACGGTGTCACGTGACCTGGACCTCAAATGTCAAAAATCTACCAACATTTATTAATTGCATCCTAAATCAACCCCAAATACCAAATTTCAACCCAATGGGATCAATAGCAAAAGAGTTACGGTGTCACGTGACCTGGACCTCAAAAGTCAAAAATCTATCAAAGTTTATTAATTGCATCCTAAATCAACCCCAAATACCAAATTTCAATCCAATCGGATCAATAGCAAAAAAGTTACGGTGTCACGTGACCTGGACCTCAAAAGTCAAAAATCTATCAAAGTTTATTAATTGCATCCTAAATCAACCCCAAATACCAAATTTCAATCCAATCGGATCAATAGCAAAAAAGTTACGGTGTCACGTGACCTGGACCTCAAAAGTCAAAAATCTATCAAAATTTATTAATTGCATCCTAAATCAACCCCAAATGCCAAATTTCGACCCAATCGGATCAATAGCAAAAGAGTTATAAAAGTCACGTGACTTTAAAATTCACAATTTTGGAAATTAATCAATTTTATCTTAGAAAATATGAAAATGAATTTATTTAAAAATGCCCTTAAACTTTAAAACACCCTATATAATAATTTTACCATTATTATACATAATTTTTTTCTTATAAATGCCCTAAAACCTTAAAACACCCTGTATATTATTACAACTATTATTATTATTATAATTATTGTATTCCTTACAAATGCCCTAAACCTTAAAACCCCCAGTATAATTCTATTACTATACTTTTATTATCCTCATAAATGTCCCTAAACATCAAGGCCCTCTGTATATTAACAACATTAATAATTTATAACATCAAGAATTAATTAGTAAAATATCGCCAAAATATCAAGAATGAATTATTATTAAAATAGTCCGTGACGTCACGAGACGAACACGATGAAGTTTTAATCATTGCCAGACTCGCCATCCTTCTCCCACGGAACAAACTACTTCAACTCATTACTTTGTGCAGAAACGAACTAGGTTCGATTCATATTCAGCGTCACCTCTTTATCCTTATTCCACCCATGGCCCTTGAAAGTGTAAATTTATGTAAACAACAGAACGCGGCGAATTTTCCTGACTTAATAAAGACGATTCGATAAAAAATATGCCCATATTCAAAAAATTTAAAGTTTCAGCATATCGACACTACCAATTCCTGATCATTTCGACCCATTTTTAGCCTCTAATTTTCAAATTTAAAAAGTCGGTCCCGGCCAAATTTAGCAGCGGCCGCCATTTACTCGACAACGTTATCCGATCAGATGATCGATGCAGAACGCGTCCGTACGCTTTAACGACGGGTGCTAGACCACCCGAATTATTGTACCTTGTGAGCCACGCCCGGGGGGGTACCAATATTCAGCTGACCGATTATTTGGACTTTTTATGGAAAATTGCATTTTCTCAAAAAATGGTGATATTTGAAACAAAACGGTATTTAGTGGATTATAGCCAGATAAATTCCGCGTGTCTGAAGGCAAAAATGGTCTTCGTACGTTACATAGGTATGCCAGTATTAAGCGTCAAAGTTAAAAAAAGGTGTAGAGCAAAAACTACTCTACGTAGATGACTGTAGATTACATCAGAAAAAAGCCCTTAAAAAGTATTATAAATGTTGAAAGTTTGAAATTTCCAAGTGCCACCCTTAAAAAGTTATTAAATAAAATGTGATTTTTTTTTGTCAATTTTTCGGACCTTCATGGAGAAAATTTATTATTGCTCGCCCTGTATGGTTCACAAAAATTTTGTTTATATGGCATTTGAAAGATAAAAGATGAACCTATTTTTTGAAATTTTTTTTTTTTCGGAAATAAGTTTCGTTTGGTAGTAAATTCAAAAAAACTAAAAATTCCAGAACTCGTTAAAAAAATTTTTTTGAAAAAAAAGCTCTAAATATGTTATTTCTCTCATGAAACTAAGTCTTTTCGCCAAAAAACTTATTTCATAAAAATTTTCTTTTAGCCTCTGGATCATTTTGAACTTTTTTTTTACTCAACTTTGATCGCTTATAATAAATCACCCTGTATACGGATCTGGCTCAAAAAGTATACAGATATGAACCACCAAAGACCCCTTATGTCCTAAAAATTTCAGGTCGATTAAAGGCTTTAAATTTGAGTTATCGCGTCTGACTCGATTTTGATCCGATTTTTTACCATTTTTTGACTTCAACTCGCAACTGTTTCCGTCGCGGGTGTCGGAAAAAAAAATTGTTTACGGATCCATCATTCCCAATGTATTGAGAGGCCACATGCCAAATTTCATCGTTTCACTAGCCATACAGCCAAAGTTATGAATTTTTTTATCCCAAAAAACGCGGTCGCGCGAGGTCTAGGTGACGTGCATAATATAGTCGCTGACGCTCCTATATAACAAGTATAGTCGCTTCGCTCCTATACTTTTGGTCCGTGGGGACCAGTTTGGAACCTTTAGGTCTTGTCTGTGAAGGGCTATAAAGGAATTCTTAAAAAAAAAACAAAAATTATCAGCTGTACCAACGTTTATATGCCAAGGAAAGAGATGACCAGTGGTTGGGGTATCATGCTTCAAAGAACCATAATTTGTTATATAGTCGCGTTGTGTGTCAATATACTGTCTTATATTTCAAATATCTGTTAAAATATATTAATTGTATCCTAAATAAAGCCTGAATACCAAATTACAACAGAATCGGACCAATAGCAAAAAAGTTACGGTAGTCACGTGACCTGGGCTGAAACTCAAATGTCAGTTATCTGTCATAATTTATTAGCAAATTCAGAGAGAAGTTCCCATAAGGGTCTATTTATTGAAATAGAACAAACAGGATTTTACGTTGATTTGTTTTAATTTTTCTTTTTATTTTAAAATGTAATAGTTATAAAATATCAAAAGAATTGACAGGAGGAGAATTAGAAATAAAAGAAACCATCAACGAATTGAATCGAAGCTATAGAAGCCGAGATATAAGTAAAAATGTGGGAAAAACAAAAGAAAACTGGTTTTTTCTCACGGTATAATTTTTTTTTCTTAAAATGATAACTGACAAATTATAATGTAAGCCCTAAGTTGGCAATTTCCAGTAAAAAAACCCCAAAAAAAAAAATTTTTTTTTTGCTCCAAAATCGAAAGGGGTATAGCCATGAAAAATTGCGAAAAAATGGTTTTTATTTTTTTATAAATAAACTATAACTCTGACAACTTTTTGTCCTAAACAAAAGTTCTAGGGAATATTACGAGGTATTTAAATGTTAAAACTAATTGATTATAGCTATCACAGATTCGGAGAAAATTGTAAAAAACTATTAATCATAAATATCGAATTATCAAGAGCCCTATGGAAAAATTTCAACTTTTTATTTTTCTATCTTGTACTACTTCAGGATACCTTTCAAAAAGGTTATTATCGATTTGACTCTAAAATGAACAGAAAACCTATTTATTTGCATTTATCGATTTTCGAACAAAATCGGGCCCAAAATGAAAATTTTTTCAAAACATGCTCCAAATTCAAAATTTCTTTTTTCTGGCTAAAGACCACTCAAAAAGTAATAAAAAAGCTTTATGACAAAATTTTTCAAAATCTATAATAATGCCACAATATTACGAGAGAACATAAGTTCCCTTTAAAGCCTATGTATTCGAACCGATGATTTCTTAATTTTTTTTTTAAAGGCAAATTTAAGAAATAATTTAACAAAATAAGATAAAAGGAATAGGGTAATACAAAATATTATCTACAAATATATACATATCATCTAATAGCCAATTTCAATCAAATAGGAAATTTTGATAGTCACGTGACCCTAGAACTCAATATTTTAAAATTTTGTAAAAAATCAACAATTGCATCCTAAATAAACTCCAAATTCCAAATTTGAACCCAATCGGATCAATAGCAAAAAAGTTATGGAAGTCACGTGACTTTAAAATTCAATATGTCAAATTTCTGGCAAAATTTATTACTTGCATCCTAAATAAAGCCCAAATACTAAATTTCAACCCAATCGGATCAATAGCAAAAGAATTATGAAAGTCACGTGACTTTAAAATTCAATATGTCAATTATCTGTTAAAATATATTAATTGTATCCTAAATAAAGCATAAATACCAAATTTGAACCCAATCAGACCAATAGCAAATAAGTTACAATAGTCACGTGACCCGGAAGTCAAATGTCAAATATCTGTCAAAAATTAATAATTGCATCCTAAATAAAGCCCAAATACCAAATTTAAACCCAATCAGACCAATAGCAAAAAAGTACCAATAGTCACGTGACCCGGAAGTCAAATGTCAAATATCTGTCAAAAATTAATAATTGCATCCTAAATAAAGCCCAAGTACCAAATTTGAACCCAATCGGACTCATAGCAAAAAAGTACCAATAGTCACGTGACCTTAAAACATAGTCATGTCAAATATCTGTAAAAATTTATTAATCTTATCCGAAATAGGTACTAGGTACCAAATTTCAACCAAATCGCACCAATACCAAAAAAGTTATGATACTCGACTAACCTTAAAAATCAATAATTTCAAAAAATTTTTATTTATATCCCAAAAGCAATGTTTAAGAATTGTTAACATTTATTAATAATAAACTAAATAGTAAAAACTCACCTAATATCTAAATTCTTATTTTAAATTAAGTAGATCATTACGACTGACCCGTGTATATATTCGAATAATTTTAATAAAATAATCGGGCAAATTTCATTTCGTCTCACCCCGGTATAAAGACACTGACATTTCAAAAAAACGGCATTTTTCGAAGACGTCAAAATGTTTGCCGAATTTTCCTGGCCGCAATACACAATTTCCCCAATTGATATGCACAGATTCGGAAAGCCCATTCATTTTCTGATTCGGTGCTTCCTTTCCCTGATCGTTTCCGGTTCATTTTCATTCATAATTTTACAAAAAACCCAACCAAGTCCCGGCCACCTGTCACGAGCAAAAAATTTGTATCCACCATGCGTCAAAGTATTGTTCCCACCAGCCATTTCATCAGAGTTTAGGTTGACACCTCCAATTACCTGCAAAAACGCAAAAAAATGGACTTTTTTCATAAAATTGCATTTTTCGGGTACTTGTACTATCGCTGGAACCCTGAAATTTTAGTATGTGTTGTAAAACAAAATTTCGGATCCTTTAGATGTTGTTTGATCTTTTCACCATGTACAGGGACGCCGCAAATGAATTAAACGCGAAAATTCGAATTGCTCAGAACCTATTAAAGTTGGAAGATTGTAATTTTACACAAATACTGGGGTTATTAAAGTATTTAATCCCTGAGAATATAAATGGTCCAGATGCCACCACTAAAAAGTTATTAAATAAAATGTGATTTTTAGGTCGGACCTTCATGGGTAAAGTTCATTATTGCTCGCCCTGTATGGCTTACGAAAATTTCGGTTATATGGCATATGAAAGGTAAAGGATGAAGTTATTTTTTGAAAAAAAAAATTTTCCCAAAATAAGTATCGTTTGGCAGAAAATTCCAAAAAACTGAAAATGCCAGAACTCGTAAAATAAATTTTTTACAAAAAAAAGCTCCAAGTATGTTAAATCTCTTATAAAACAAAGTCTTTTCGCCGAAACACTTTTTTTATAAAAATTTTTTTTTAGCCTCTGGAGAAGTTTGAATTTTTTTTTTAGTCACTTTTGTTCGCTTATAACAACTCACCCTGTATACCGATCTGGCCCAAAAAGTATACAGTTCTTAAGCCCCCACCGACCCTCATGTCCTAAAAATTTAAAGTCTTTTAAAGGCTTTTTATTTGAGTTCTCGCGTCTGAAAGGAATTTGACCCATTTTTTTACGAATTTTTGACTTTGAGACAGTACCGCTCCGTTTGGTGGTACCGGAAAAAAAATTGTTTACGGATCCATCATTCTCAATGTATTGAGAGACCCTATGCCAAATTTCATCGTTTCGCTAACCATACAGCCAAAGATATGAATTTTTATTTCCAAAAAAACACGATTTTTCGGACCCGGGCCCGCGTGCATAATATAGTCGCAGACGCTCCTATATAACAAGTATAGTCGCTTCGCTCCTATACTTTTGGTCCGTGGGGACCAGTTTGGAACCTTTAGGTCTTGTCTGTGAAGGGCTATAAAGGAATTCTTAAAAAAAAAACAAAAATTATCAGCTGTACCAACGTTTATATGCCAAGGAAAGAGATGACCAGTGGTTGGGGTATCATGCTTCAAAGAACCATAATTTGTTATATAGTCGCGTTGTGTGTCAATATACTGTCTTATATTTCAAATATCTGTTAAAATATATTAATTGTATCCTAAATAAAGCCTGAATACCAAATTACAACAGAATCGGACCAATAGCAAAAAAGTTACGGTAGTCACGTGACCTGGGCTGAAACTCAAATGTCAGTTATCTGTCATAATTTATTAGCAAATTCAGAGAGAAGTTCCCATAAGGGTCTATTTATTGAAATAGAACAAACAGGATTTTACGTTGATTTGTTTTAATTTTTCTTTTTATTTTAAAATGTAATAGTTATAAAATATCAAAAGAATTGACAGGAGGAGAATTAGAAATAAAAGAAACCATCAACGAATTGAATCGAAGCTATAGAAGCCGAGATATAAGTAAAAATGTGGGAAAAACAAAAGAAAACTGGTTTTTTCTCACGGTATAATTTTTTTTTCTTAAAATGATAACTGACAAATTATAATGTAAGCCCTAAGTTGGCAATTTCCAGTAAAAAAACCCCAAAAAAAAAAATTTTTTTTTTGCTCCAAAATCGAAAGGGGTATAGCCATGAAAAATTGCGAAAAAATGGTTTTTATTTTTTTATAAATAAACTATAACTCTGACAACTTTTTGTCCTAAACAAAAGTTCTAGGGAATATTACGAGGTATTTAAATGTTAAAACTAATTGATTATAGCTATCACAGATTCGGAGAAAATTGTAAAAAACTATTAATCATAAATATCGAATTATCAAGAGCCCTATGGAAAAATTTCAACTTTTTATTTTTCTATCTTGTACTACTTCAGGATACCTTTCAAAAAGGTTATTATCGATTTGACTCTAAAATGAACAGAAAACCTATTTCTTTGCATTTTTCGATTTTCGAACAAAATCCGGCCCAAAATGAAAATTTTTTCAAAACATGCTCCAAATTCAAAATTTCTTTTTTCTGGCTAAAGACCATTCAAAAAGTAATGAAAAAGCTTAATGACAAAATTTTTCAAAATCTATAATAATGCTACAATATTATGAAAGAAGATAAGTTTCCTTTAAAGCCTATGTATTCGAACAGATGATTTTTTAATTTTTTTTTTGAATAGCAAATTTAAGAAATAATTTAACTAATTAAGATAAAAGGAATAGGGTAATACAAAATATTATCTACAAATATATACATATCATCTAATAGCAAATTTTAATCAAATAGGAAATTTTGATAGTCACGTGACCCTAGAACTTAATATTTTAAAATTTTGTAAGAAATCAATAATTGCATCCTAAATAAACCCCAAATTCCAAATTTGAACCCAATCGGATTAATAGCAAAAAAGTTATGGAAGTCACGTGACTTTAAAATTCAATATGTCAAATTTCTGTCATAATTTATTACTTGCATCCTAAATAAAGCCCAAATACTAAATTTCAACCCAATCGGATCAATAGCAAAAGAATTATGAAAGTCACGTCACTTTAAAATATAATTTGTCAATTATCTGTCAAAATTTATGGATTGTGTCCTAAATAAAGCATAAATACCAAATTTGAACCCAATCGGACTCATAGCAAAAAAGTTACAATAGTCACGTGACCCGGAAGTCAAATGTCAAATATCTGTCAAAAATTAATAATTGCATCCTAAATAAAGCCCAAATACCAAATTTGAACCCAATCGGACTCATAGCAAAAAAGTTACAATAGTCACGTGACCCGAAAGTCAAATGTCAAATATCTATCAAAAATTAATAATTGCATCCTAAATAAAGCCCAAATACCAAATTTGAACCCAATCGGACTCATAGCAAAAAAGTTACAATAGTCACGTGACCCGGAAGTCAAATGTCAAATATCTGTGAAAAATTAATAATTGCATCCTAAATAAACCCCACATACAAAATTTCAATCAAATCGGACAAATAGGAAGAAAGTTAAGGTAGTCACGTGACCTTAAAACATAGTCATGTCAAATATCTGTAAAAATTTATTAATCTTATCCGAAATAGGTACTAGGTACCAAATTTCAACCAAATCGCACCAATACCAAAAAAGTTATGATACTCGACTAACCTTAAAAATCAATAATTTCAAAAAATTTTTATTTATAACCCAAAAGCAATGTTTAAGAATTATTAACATTTATTAATAATAAACTAAATAGTAAAAACTCACCTAATATCTAAATTTTTAGTTTAAATTAAATAGATCATTACGACTGACCCGTGTATATATTCGAATAATTTTAATAAAATAATAGGGCAAATTTCATTTCGTCTCACCCCGGTATAAAACCACTGACTTTTCAAAAAAACGGCATTTTTCGAAGACGTCAAAATGTTTGCCGAATTTTCCTGGGCGCAATACACAATTTCCCCAATTGATATGCACAGATTCGGAAAGCCCATTCATTTTCTGATTCGGTGCTTCCTTTCCCTGATCGTTTCCGGTTCATTTTCATTCATAATTTTACAAAAAACCCAACCAAGTCCCGGCCACCTGTTACGAGCAAAAAATTTGTATCCACCATGCGTCAAAGTATTGTTCCCACCAGCCATTTCATCAGAGTTTAGGTTGACACCTCCAATTACCTGCAAAAACGCAAAAAAATGGACTTTTTCCATAAAATCGCATTTTTCGGGTACTTGTACTATCGCTGGAACCTTGAAATTTTAGTATGTATTGTAAAACAAAATTTCGGATCCGTTAGATGTTGTTTGATCTTTTCACCATGTACAGGGACGTGACAAATGAATTAAACGCGAAAATTCAAATTGCTCAGAACCTATTAAAGTTGGAAGATTGTAATTTTACACAAATAATCGGGTTATTAAAGTATTTAATCCCTGAGAATATAAATGGTCCAGGTGCCACCACGAAAAAGTTATTAAATAAAATGTGATTTTCGGGTCGGACCTTCATGGGTAAAGTTCATTATTGCTCGCCCTGTATGGTTCCCAAAAATTTCGGTTATATGGCATATGAAAGGTAAAGGATGAAGTTATTTTTTGAAAAAAAAAATTTTCCCAAAATAAGTATCGTTTGGCGGAAAATCCCAAAAAACTGAAAATGCCAGAACTCGTAAAATAAATTTTTTACAAAAAAAAGCTCCAAGTATGTCAAATCTCTTATAAAACGAAGTCTTTTCGCCGAAACACTTTTTTTATAAAAATTTTTTTTTAGCCCCTGGAGAAGTTTGAATTTTTTTTTTAGTCACTTTTGTTCGCTTATAACAACTCACCCTGTATACCGATCTGGCCCAAAAAGTATACAGTTCTTAAGCCCCCACCGACCCTTATGTCCTAAAAATTTAAAGTCTTTTAAAGGCTTTTTATTTGAGTTCTCGCGTCTGAAAGGAATTTGACCCATTTTTTTACGAATTTTTGACTTTGAGAAAGTACCACTCCGTTTGGTGGTACCGGAAAAAAAATTCGTTTACGGATCCATCATTCCCAATGTATTGAGAGGCCCTATGCCAAATTTCATCGTTTCGCTAGCCATACAGCCAAAGATATAAATTTTTAATTCCAAAAAAACACGATTTTTCGGGCCCGGGCTCGCGTGCATAATATAGTCGCAGACGCTCCTATATAACAAGTATAGTCGCTTCGCTCCTATACTTTTGGTCCGTGGGGACCAGTTTAGAACCTTTCTAGGTCTTGTCTGTGAAAAGCCATAAGGGAATTTAAAAAAAAAATCAAAAATTATCAGGTGTACTTAGGTGAGTCGGGGAGGCTAACGTTTACCTGCCAAGGTAAGGGAGGACCAGTTGTTGGGGTATCATGCTTCAAAGAACCATAATTTGTTATATAGTCGCGTTGTGTGTCAATATACTGTCTTATATTTCAAATATCTGTGAAAGTATATTAATTGTATTCTAAATAAAGCCTGAATACCAAATTACAACAGAATCGGTCCAATAGCAAAAAAGTTACGGTAGTCACGTGACCTAGGCTGAAACTTAAATGTCAGTTATCTGTCATAATTTATTAGTTGTATCCTAAATAAACCATAAATACCAAATTCAGAGAGAAGTTCCCATAAGGGTCTATTTCTTGAAATAGAACAAACAGGGATTTTACGTCGATTTGTTTTAATTTTTCTTTTTATTTTAAAATGTAATAGTAATAAAATATCAAAAGAATTGAGAGGAGGAAAATAAGAAATAAAAGAAACCATCAATGAATTGAATCGAAGCTATAGAAGCCGAGATATTAGTAAAAATGTGGGAAAAACAAAAGAAAACTGGTTTTTTCCCACGTTATCATTTTTTTTCTTAAAATAATTATTGACAAATTTTAGTTTTAGCCCTAAACTGGCAATTTTCACTAAAATAACCCAAGAAAAAAAATTTTTTTTTTTGGTCGAAAATCGAAAGGGGTATAGCCATGAAAAATTGTAAAAAAATGGTTTTTATTTTTTTATAAATAAAATATAACTCTGACAACTTTTTGTCTTAAACAAAAGTTTTCGGGAATATTGCGAGGTATCCGTGCGTTAAAACGAATCGGTTCTAGCTATTATACAATCGGAGAAAATTGGAAAAAACTATTAAACATAAATATCGAATTATCAAGAGCCCTATGGAAAAATTTTAATTTTTTATTTTTCTATCCTGTACTACTTCAGAGTATCTTTAAAAAAGATTATTACCAATTGGACTCTAAAATGAACGGAAAACCTATTTCTTTGCATTTTTCGATTTTCGAACAAAATCCGGGGTCAAAATGACCATTTTTTCAAAATATGCTCCGAATTCAAAATTTCTTTTTTCTGGTTAAAGACCATTCAAAAACTAATAAAAAAGCTTTATGACAAAATCTTCCACGATTGATACGAGTGCCATAATATAAATGGAAATCTTAGGTTCCATAAGAGCCTATGTATAGGGATAAGTCAACCGGGATTTTACGTCGATTTTTTAAATTTTTCAGTTTTATTTCGAAAGGCAATTGTAATAAAAGATAAAAAGAATTAACAGGAGGAGAATAAGGAATAATAGAAAACATCAACGAATTGAATCGAAGCTATAGAAGTCGAGATATTAGTAAAAATGTGAAAAAAAATAAAAGAAACCTCCTTTTTTTTCCCACGGTAGCATTTTTTTTCTTAAAATGATAACCGACAAATTATAATGTAAGCCCTAAGTTGGCAATTTCCAGTAAAAAAAAAACCCAAGAAAAAAAATTTTTTTTTTTGTTCCAAAATCGAAAGGGGTATAGCCATGAAAAATTGTGAAAAAATGGTTTTTATTTTTTTCTAAATAAACTATAACTCTGACAACTTTTTGTCTTAAACAAAAGTTCTAGGGAATGTTACGAGGTATTCGAATGTTAAAACTAATTGATTATAGCTATCACAGATTCGGAGAAAATTGTAAAAAACTATTAATCATAAATATCGAATTATCAAGAGCCCTATGGAAAAATTTCAACTTTTTATTTTTCTATCTTGTATTACTTCAGGATACCTTTCAAAAAGGTTATTATCGATTTGACTCTAAAATGATCAGAAAACCTATTTATTTGCATTTATCGATTTTCAAACAAAATCCGGCCCAAAATGAAAATTTTTCAAAACATGCTCCAAATTCAAAATTTATTATTTCTGGCTAAAGACCATTCAAAAAGTAATGAAAAAGCTTTATGACAAAATTTTTCAAAATCTATAATAATGCTACAATATTACGAAAGAAGATAAGTTCCCTTTAAAGCCTATGTATTCGAACCGATGATTTTTTAATTTTTTTTTTAAGGCAAATTTAAGAAATAATTGAACTAATTAAGATAAAAGGAATAGGGTAATACAAAATATTATCTACAAATATATACATATCATCTAATAGCAAATTTCAATCAAATAGGAAATTTTGATAGTCACGTGACTCTAGAACTTAATATTTTAAAATTTTGTAAGAAATCAACAATTGCATCCTAAATAAACCCCAAATTCCAAATTTGAACCCAATCGGATCAATAGCAAAAAAGTTATGGAAGTCACGTGACTTAAAAAATTCAACATGTCAAATTTCTGTCAAAATTTATTACTGGCATCCTAAATAAAGCCCAAATACTAAATTTCAACCCAATCGGATCAATAGCAAAAGAATTATGAAAGTCACGTGACTTTAAAATATAATTTGTCAATTATCTGTTAAAATTTATTAATTGTGTCCTAAATAAAGCATAAATACCAAATTTGAACCCAATCGGACTCATAGCAAAAAAGTTACAATAGTCACGTGACCCGGATGTCAAATGTCAAATATCTGTCAAAAATTAATAATTGCATCCTAAATAAAGCCCAAATACCAAATTTGAACTCAATCAGACCAATAGCAAAAAAGTTACAATAGTCACGTGACCTAGAAGTCAAATGTCAAATATCTGTGAAAAATTAATAATTGCATCCTAAATAAACCCCAAATACAAAATTTCAATCAAATCGGACAAATAGGAAGAAAGCTAAGGTAGTCACGTGACCTTAAAACATAGTCATGTCAAATATCTGTAAAAATTTATTAATCTTATCCGAAATAGGTACTGGGTACCAAATTTCAACCAAATCGCACCAATACCAAAAAAGTTATGATACTCGACTAACCTTAAAAATCAATAATTTCAAAAATTTTTTATTTATATCCCAAAAGCAATGTTTAAGAATTATTAACATATATTAATAATAAACTAAATAGTAAAAACTCACCAAATATCTAAATTTTTATTTTAAATTAAATAGATCATTACGACTGACCCGTGTATATATTCGAATAATTTTAATAAAATAATCGGGCAAATTTCATTTCGTCTCACCCCGGTATAAAGACACTGACATTTCAAAAAAACGGCATTTTTCGAAGACGTCAAAATGTTTGCCGAATTTTCCTGGCCGCAATACACAATTTCCCCAATTGATATGCACAGATTCGGAAAGCCCATTCATTTTCTGATTCGGTGCTTCCTTTCCCTGATCGTTTCCGGTTCATTTTCATTCATAATTTTACAAAAAACCCGACCAAGTCCCGGCCACCTGTCACGAGCAAAAAATTTGTATCCACCATGCGTCAAAGTATTGTTCCCACTAGCCATTTCATCAGAGTTTAGGTTGACACCTCCAATTACCTGCAAAAACGCAAAAAAATGGACTTTTTTCATAAAATCGCATTTTTCGGGTACTTGTACTATCGCTGGAACCCTGAAATTTTAGTATGTGTTGTAAAACAAAATTTCGGATCCTTTAGATGTTGTTTGATCTTTTCACCATGTACAGGGACGCCGCAAATGAATTAAACGCGAAAATTCGAATTGCTCAGAACCTATTAAAGTTGGAAGATTGTAATTTTACACAAATACTGGGGTTATTAAAGTATTTAATCCCTGAGAATATAAATGGTCCAGGTGCCACCACTAAAAAGTTATTAAATAAAATGTGATTTTTGGGTCGGACCTTCATGGGTAAAGTTCATTATTGCTCGCCCTGTATGGTTCCCAAAAATTTCGGTTATATGGCATATGAAAGGTAAAGGATGAAGTTATTTTTTGAAAAAAAAATTTTCCCCAAAATAAGTATCGTTTGGCGGAAAATCCCAAAAAACTGAAAATGCCAGAACTCGTAAAATAAATTTTTTACAAAAAAAAGCTCCAAGTATGTCAAATCTCTTATAAAATAAAGTCTTTTCGCCGAAACACTTTTTTTATAAAAATTTTTTTTTAGCCTCTGGAGAAGTTTGAATTTTTTTTTTAGTCACTTTTGTTCGCTTATAACAACTCACCCTGTATACCGATCGGGCCCAAAAAGTATACAGACATGAATTACTATAAAGTCTTTTATGCCTAAAAATTTCAATTTTTTTGACAGCGTTAAAATTGAGATCTCGTGCAAAAATGAATTTTGACCGGTTTTTTTACGAATTTTTGACTTTGAGACAGTACCACTCCGTTTGGTGGTACCGGAAAAAAAATTCGTTTACGGATCCATCATTCCCAATGTATTGAGAGACCCTATGCCAAATTTCATCGTTTCGCTAGCCATACAGCCAAAGATATGAATTTTTATTTCCAAAAAAACACGATTTTTCGGACCCGAGGTCGCGTGCATAATATAGTCGCAGACGCTCCTATATAACAAGTATAGTCGCTTCGCTCCTATACTTTTGGTCCGTGGGGACCAGTTTGGAACCTTTAGGTCTTGTCAGTGATGGGCCTTAGAGGATTTCTTAAAAAAAATCGCAAATTATCAGGTGTACTTAGGTGAGGCTAACGTTTATCTGCCAAGGAAAGAGAGGACCAGTTGTTGGGGTATCATGCTTCAAAGAACCATAATTTGTTATATAGTCGCGTTGTGTGTCAATATACTGTCTTATATTTCAAATATCTGTGAAAGTATATTAATTGTATTCTAAAAAAAGCCTGAATACCAAATTCGAACAGAATCGGACCAATAGCAAAAAAGTTACGGTAGTCACGTGACCTAGGCTGAAACTTAAATGTCATAATTTATTAGTTGTATCCTAAATAAACCATAAATACCAAATTCAGAGAGAAGTTCCCATAAGGGTCTATTTATTTAAATAGAACAAACAGGGATTTTACGTCGATTTGTTTCAATTTTTCTTTTTATTTTGAAATGTAATAGTAATAAAATATCAAAAGAATTGACAGGAGGAGAATAAGAAATAAAAGAAACCATCAACGAATTGAATCGAAGCTATAGAAGCCGAGATATAAGTAAAAATGTGGGAAAAACAAAAGAAAACTGGTTTTTTCCCACGGTATAATTTTTCTTCTTAAAATAATTTATGACAAATTTTAGTTTTAGCCCTAAACTTGTAATTTTCACAAAAAAAACCCTAGAAAAAAACATTTTTTTTTTTTGGTCGAAAATCGAAAGGGGTATACCCACGAAAAATTAAAAAAAAATGGTTTTTATTTTTTTCTAAATAAAATATAACTCTGACAACTTTTTGTCTTAAACAAAAGTTTTCGGGAATATTACGAGGTATCCGTGCGTTAAAACGAATTGATTCTAGCTATCACAGAATCGGAGAAAATTGTAAAAAACTATTAATCATAAATATCGAAATATCAAGAGCCCTATGGAAAAATTTAAATTTTTTATTTTTCTATCCTGTACTACTTCAGAGTATCTTTAAAAAAGATTATTACCAATTTGACTCTAAAATAAACAGAAAACCTATTTCTTTGCATTTTTCGATTTTCGAACAAAATCCGGGGTCAAAATGAAAATTTTTCAAAACATGCTCCAAATTCAAAATTTCTTTTTTCTGGCTAAAGACCATTCAAAAAGTAATGAAAAAGCCTTATGACAAAATTTTTCAAAATCTATAATAATGCTACAATATTACGAAAGAAGATAAGTTCCCTTTAAAGCCTATGTATTCGAACCGATGATTTTTTAATTTTTTTTTTAAAGGCAAATTTAAGAAATAATTTAACTAATTAAGATAAAAGGAATAGGGTAATACAAAATATTATCTACAAATATATACATATCATCTAATAGCAAATTTCAATCGAATAGGAAATGTTGATAGTCACGTGACTCTAGAACTTAATATTTTAAAATTATGTAAGAAATCAACAATTGCATCCTAAATAAACCCCAAATTCCAAATTTGAACCCAATCGGATCAATAGCAAAAAAGTTATGAAAGTCACGTGACTTTAAAATTCAATATGTCAAATTTCTGTCAAAATGTATTACTGGCATCTTAAATAAAGCCCAAATACTAAATTTCAACCCAATCGGATCAATAGCAAAAGAGTTATGAAAGTCACGTGACTTTAAAATATAATTCGTCAATTATCTGTTAAAATTTATTAATTGTGTCCTAAATAAAGCATAAATACCAAATTTGAACCCAATCGGACTCATAGCAAAAAAGTTACAATAGTCACGTGACCCGGAAGTCAAATGTCAAATATCTGTCAAAAATTAATAATTGCATCCTAAATAAAGCCCAAATACCAAATTTGAACCCAATCAGACCAATAGCAAAAAAGTTACAATAGTCACGTGACCTGGAAGTCAAATGTCAAATATCTGTGAAAAATTCATAATTGCATCCTAAATAAACCCCAAATACCAAATTTCAATCAAATCGGACAAATAGGAAGAAAGTTAAGGTAGTCACGTGACCTTATGTTTTAAGTCATGTCAAATATCTGTAAAAATTTATTAATCTTATCCGAAATAGGTACTAGGTACCAAATTTCAACCAAATCGCACCAATACCAAAAAAGTTATGATACTCGACTAACCTTAAAAATCAATAATTTCAAAAAATTTTTATTTATATCCCAAAAGCAATGTTTAAGAATTATTAACATATATTAATAATAAACTAAATAGTAAAAACTCACCTAATATCGAAATTTTTATTTTAAATTAAATAGATCATTACGACTGACCCGTGTATATATTCGAATAATTTTAATAAAATAATCGGGCAAATTTCATTTCGTCTCACCCCGGTATAAAACCACTGACATTTCAAAAAAACGGCATTTTTCGAAGACGTCAAAATGTTTGTCGAATTTTCCTGGCCGCAATACACAATTTCCCCTATTGATATGCACAGATTCGGAAAGCCCATTCATTTTCTGATTCGGTGCTTCCTTTCCCTGATCGTTTCCGGTTCATTTTCATTCATAATTTTACAAAAAACCCAACCAAGTCCCGGCCACCTGTCACGAGCAAAAAATTTGTATCCACCATGCGTCAAAGTATTGTTCCCACCAGCCATTTCATCAGAGTTTAGGTTGACACCTCCAATTACCTGCAAAAACGCAAAAAAATGGACTTTTTTCATAAAATTGCATTTTTCGGGTACTTGTACTATCGCTGGAACCCTGAAATTTTAGTATGTGTTGTAAAACAAAATTTCGGATCTTTTAGATGATGTCTGATCTTTTCACCATGTACAGGGACGTGGCAAATGAATTAAACGCGAAAATTCGAATTGCTCAGAACCTAATTATGTTGGAAGATTGTAAGTTTACACAAATAATGGGGTTAATAAAGTATTTAATGCCTGAGAATATAAATGGTCCAGGTGCCACTACGAAAAAGTTATTAAATAAAATGTGATTTTTGAGTCGGACCTTCATGGGTAAAGTTCATTATTGCTCGCCCTGTATGGCTTACGAAAATTTCGGTTATATGGCATATGAAAGGTAAAGGATGAAGTTATTTTTTGAAAAAAAAAAATTTCCCAAAATAAGTATTGTTTGGCAGAAAATTCCAAAAAACTGAAAATGCCAGAACTCGTAAAATAAATTTTTTACAAAAAAAAGCTCCAAGTATGTTAAATCTCTTATAAAACGAAGTCTTTTCGCCGAAACACTTTTTTTATAAAAATTTTTTTTTAGCCTCTGGAGAAGTTTGAATTTTTTTTTTAGTCACTTTTGTTCGCTTATAACAACTCACCCTGTATACCGATCTGGCCCAAAAAGTATACAGTTCTTAAGCCCCCACCGACCCTTATGTCCTAAAAATTTAAAGTTTTTTAAAGGCTTTTTATTTGAGTTCTCGCGTCTGAACGGAATTTGACCCATTTTTTTACGAATTTTTGACTTTGAGACAGTACCGCTCCGTTTGGTGGTACCGGAAAAAAAATTCGTTTACGGATCCATCATTCCCAATGTATTGAGAGACCCTATGCCAAATTTCATCGTTTCGCTAACCATACAGCCAAAGATATGAATTTTTATTTCCAAAAAAACACGATTTTTCGGGCCCGGGCTCGCGTGCATAATATAGTCGCAGACGCTCCTATATAACAAGTATAGTCGCTTCGCTCCTATACTTTTGGTCCGTGGGGACCAGTTTGGAACCTTTAGGTCTTATTTGTGAAGAGCAATAT
>NW_026088541.1:0-52192 GCF_022605725.1 Anthonomus grandis grandis | reverse complement strand
ACACATCTCGTGAGAGTAAATTAGAGGAGGATGGGAATAAAGTGATACTTTTCGGGTAGAATTAGACCAAATAAATCCAAAAAACACTATTTCCAGACGATCCAGACACTATTAATAAAATAAAAAAATGATATAGAAAATAGAGGAAAAAAATAAATTCTCATTTATATATCCCTATCTCAGTCTAAAAATTAGAGGAGGATGGGAATAAAGTGATACTTTTCGGGTATAATTAGACTAAATAAATCCAAAAAACACTATTTCCAGACGATCCAGACACTAATAATAAAATAAAAAAATGATATAGAAAATAGAGGAAAAAAATAAATTCTCATTTATATATCCCTATCTCAGTCTAAAAATTAGAGGAGGATGGGAATAAAGTGATACTTTTCGGGTATAATTAGACCAAATAAATCCAAAAAACACTATTTCCAGACGATCCAGACACTATTAATAAAATAAAAAAATGATATAGAAAATAGAGGAAAAAAATAAATTCTCATTTATATATCCCTATCTCAGTCTAAAAATTAGAGGAGGATGGGAATAAAGTGATACTTTTCGGTTATAATTAGACCAAATAAATCCAAAAAACACTATTTCCAGACGATCCAGACACTATTAATAAAATAAAAAAATGATATAGAAAATAGAGGAAAAAAATAAATTCTCATTTATATATCCCTATCTCAGTCTAAAAATTAGAGGAGGATGGGAATAAAGTGATACTTTTCGGGTATAATTAGACCAAATAAATCCAAAAAACACTATTTCCAGACGATCCAGACACTATTAATAAAATAAAAAAATGATATAGAAAATAGAGGAAAAAAATAAATTCTCATTTATATATCCCTATCTCAGTCTAAAAATTAGAGGAGGATGGGAATAAAGTGATACTTTTCGGGTATAATTAGACTAAATAAATCCAAAAAACACTATTTCCAGACGATCCAGACACTAATAATAAAATAAAAAAATGATATAGAAAATAGAGGAAAAAAATAAATTCTCATTTATATATCCCTATCTCAGTCTAAAAATTAGAGGAGGATGGGAATAAAGTGATACTTTTCGGGTATAATTAGACCAAATAAATCCAAAAAACACTATTTCCAGACGATCCAGACACTATTAATAAAATAAAAAAATGATATAGAAAATAGAGGAAAAAAATAAATTCTCATTTATATATCCCTATCTCAGTCTAAAAATTAGAGGAGGATGGGAATAAAGTGATACTTTTCGGTTATAATTAGACCAAATAAATCCAAAAAACACTATTTCCAGACGATCCAGACACTATTAATAAAATAAAAAAATGATATAGAAAATAGAGGAAAAAAATAAATTCTCATTTATATATCCCTATCTCAGTCTAAAAATTAGAGGAGGATGGGAATAAAGTGATACTTTTCGGGTATAATTAGACCAAATAAATCCAAAAAACACTATTTCCAGACGATCCAGACACTATTAATAAAATAAAAAAATGATATAGAAAATAGAGGAAAAAAATAAATTCTCATTTATATATCCCTATCTCAGTCTAAAAATTAGAGGAGGATGGGAATAAAGTGATACTTTTCGGGTATAATTAGACTAAATAAATCCAAAAAACACTATTTCCAGACGATCCAGACACTAATAATAAAATAAAAAAATGATATAGAAAATAGAGGAAAAAAATAAATTCTCATTTATATATCCCTATCTCAGTCTAAAAATTAGAGGAGGATGGGAATAAAGTGATACTTTTCGGGTATAATTAGACCAAATAAATCCAAAAAACACTATTTCCAGACGATCCAGACACTATTAATAAAATAAAAAAATGATATAGAAAATAGAGGAAAAAAATAAATTCTCATTTATATATCCCTATCTCAGTCTAAAAATTAGAGGAGGATGGGAATAAAGTGATACTTTTCGGTTATAATTAGACCAAATAAATCCAAAAAACACTATTTCCAGACGATCCAGACACTATTAATAAAATAAAAAAATGATATAGAAAATAGAGGAAAAAAATAAATTCTCATTTATATATCCCTATCTCAGTCTAAAAATTAGAGGAGGATGGGAATAAAGTGATACTTTTCGGGTATAATTAGACCAAATAAATCCAAAAAACACTATTTCCAGACGATCCAGACACTATTAATAAAATAAAAAAATGATATAGAAAATAGAGGAAAAAAATAAATTCTCATTTATATATCCCTATCTCAGTCTAAAAATTAGAGGAGGATGGGAATAAAGTGATACTTTTCGGGTATAATTAGACTAAATAAATCCAAAAAACACTATTTCCAGACGATCCAGACACTAATAATAAAATAAAAAAATGATATAGAAAATAGAGGAAAAAAATAAATTCTCATTTATATATCCCTATCTCAGTCTAAAAATTAGAGGAGGATGGGAATAAAGTGATACTTTTCGGGTATAATTAGACCAAATAAATCCAAAAAACACTATTTCCAGACGATCCAGACACTATTAATAAAATGAAAAAATGATATAGAAAATAGAGGAAAAAAATAAATTCTCATTTATATATCCCTATCTCAGTCTAAAAATTAGAGGAGGATGGGAATAAAGTGATACTTTTCGGGTATAATTAGACCAAATAAATCCAAAAAACACTATTTCCAGACGATCCAGACACTATTAATAAAATAAAAAAATGATATAGAAAATAGAGGAAAAAAATAAATTCTCATTTATATATCCCTATCTCAGTCTAAAAATTAGAGGAGGATGGGAATAAAGTGATACTTTTCGGGTATAATTAGACCAAATAAATCCAAAAAACACTATTTCCAGACGATCCAGACACTATTAATAAAATGAAAAAATGATATAGAAAATAGAGGAAAAAATTGAATTCTCATTTATATATCCCTATCTCAGTCTAAAAATTAGAGGAGGATGGGAATAAAGTGATACTTTTCGGGTATAATTAGACCAAATAAATCCAAAAAACACTATTTCCAGACGATCCAGACACTAATAATAAAATAAAAAAATGATATAGAAAATAGAGGAAAAAAATAAATTCTCATTTATATATCCCTATCTCAGTCTAAAAATTAGAGGAGGATGGGAATAAAGTGATACTTTTCGGGTATAATTAGACCAAATAAATCCAAAAAACACTATTTCCAGACGATCCAGACACTATTAATAAAATAAAAAAATGATATAGAAAATAGAGGAAAAAATTGAATTCTCATTTATATATCCCTATCTCAGTCTAAAAATTAGAGAAGGATGGGAATAAAGTGATACTTTTCGGTTATAATTAGACCAAATAAATCCAAAAAACACTATTTCCAGACGATCCAGACACTATTAATAAAATAAAAAAATGATATAGAAAATAGAGGAAAAAAATAAATTCTCATTTATATATCCCTATCTCAGTCTAAAAATTAGAGGAGGATGGGAATAAAGTGATACTTTTCGGGTATAATTAGACTAAATAAATCCAAAAAACACTATTTCCAGACGATCCAGACACTAATAATAAAATAAAAAAATGATATAGAAAATAGAGGAAAAAAATAAATTCTCATTTATATATCCCTATCTCAGTCTAAAAATTAGAGGAGGATGGGAATAAAGTGATACTTTTCGGGTATAATTAGACCAAATAAATCCAAAAAACACTATTTCCAGACGATCCAGACACTATTAATAAAATAAAAAAATGATATAGAAAATAGAGGAAAAAAATAAATTCTCATTTATATATCCCTATCTCAGTCTAAAAATTAGAGGAGGATGGGAATAAAGTGATACTTTTCGGGTATAATTAGACCAAATAAATCCAAAAAACACTATTTCCAGACGATCCAGACACTAATAATAAAATAAAAAAATGATATAGAAAATAGAGGAAAAAAATAAATTCTCATTTATATATCCCTATCTCAGTCTAAAAATTAGAGGAGGATGGGAATAAAGTGATACTTTTCGGGTATAATTAGACCAAATAAATCCAAAAAACACTATTTCCAGACGATCCAGACACTATTAGTAAAATAAAAAAATGATATAGAAAATAGAGGAAAAAAATAAATTCTCATTTATATATCCCTATCTCAGTCTAAAAATTAGAGGAGGATGGGAATAAAGTGATACTTTTCGGGTATAATTAGACCAAATAAATCCAAAAAACACTATTTCCAGACGATCCAGACACTAATAATAAAATAAAAAAATGATATAGAAAATAGAGGAAAAAAATAAATTCTCATTTATATATCCCTATCTCAGTCTAAAAATTAGAGAAGGATGGGAATAAAGTGATACTTTTCGGGTATAATTAGACTAAATAAATCCAAAAAACACTATTTCCAGACGATCCAGACACTAATAATAAAATAAAAAAATGATATAGAAAATAGAGGAAAAAAATAAATTCTCATTTATATATCCCTATCTCAGTCTAAAAATTAGAGGAGGATGGGAATAAAGTGATACTTTTCGGTTATAATTAGACCAAATAAATCCAAAAAACACTATTTCCAGACGATCCAGACACTATTAATAAAATAAAAAAATGATATAGAAAATAGAGGAAAAAAATAAATTCTCATTTATATATCCCTATCTCAGTCTAAAAATTAGAGGAGGATGGGAATAAAGTGATACTTTTCGGGTATAATTAGACCAAATAAATCCAAAAAACACTATTTCCAGACGATCCAGACACTATTAATAAAATAAAAAAATGATATAGAAAATAGAGGAAAAAAATAAATTCTCATTTATATATCCCTATCTCAGTCTAAAAATTAGAGGAGGATGGGAATAAAGTGATACTTTTCGGGTATAATTAGACTAAATAAATCCAAAAAACACTATTTCCAGACGATCCAGACACTAATAATAAAATAAAAAAATGATATAGAAAATAGAGGAAAAAAATAAATTCTCATTTATATATCCCTATCTCAGTCTAAAAATTAGAGGAGGATGGGAATAAAGTGATACTTTTCGGGTATAATTAGACCAAATAAATCCAAAAAACACTATTTCCAGACGATCCAGACACTATTAGTAAAATAAAAAAATGATATAGAAAATAGAGGAAAAAAATAAATTCTCATTTATATATCCCTATCTCAGTCTAAAAATTAGAGGAGGATGGGAATAAAGTGATACTTTTCGGGTATAATTAGACCAAATAAATCCAAAAAACACTATTTCCAGACGATCCAGACACTATTAATAAAATAAAAAAATGATATAGAAAATAGAGGAAAAAAATAAATTCTCATTTATATATCCCTATCTCAGTCTAAAAATTAGAGAAGGATGGGAATAAAGTGATACTTTTCGGGTATAATTAGACTAAATAAATCCAAAAAACACTATTTCCAGACGATCCAGACACTAATAATAAAATAAAAAAATGATATAGAAAATAGAGGAAAAAAATAAATTCTCATTTATATATCCCTATCTCAGTCTAAAAATTAGAGGAGGATGGGAATAAAGTGATACTTTTCGGTTATAATTAGACCAAATAAATCCAAAAAACACTATTTCCAGACGATCCAGACACTATTAATAAAATAAAAAAATGATATAGAAAATAGAGGAAAAAAATAAATTCTCATTTATATATCCCTATCTCAGTCTAAAAATTAGAGGAGGATGGGAATAAAGTGATACTTTTCGGGTATAATTAGACCAAATAAATCCAAAAAACACTATTTCCAGACGATCCAGACACTATTAATAAAATAAAAAAATGATATAGAAAATAGAGGAAAAAAATAAATTCTCATTTATATATCCCTATCTCAGTCTAAAAATTAGAGGAGGATGGGAATAAAGTGATACTTTTCGGGTATAATTAGACCAAATAAATCCAAAAAACACTATTTCCAGACGATCCAGACACTATTAATAAAATAAAAAAATGATATAGAAAATAGAGGAAAAAAATAAATTCTCATTTATATATCCCTATCTCAGTCTAAAAATTAGAGGAGGATGGGAATAAAGTGATACTTTTCGGGTATAATTAGACTAAATAAATCCAAAAAACACTATTTCCAGACGATCCAGACACTAATAATAAAATAAAAAAATGATATAGAAAATAGAGGAAAAAAATAAATTCTCATTTATATATCCCTATCTCAGTCTAAAAATTAGAGGAGGATGGGAATAAAGTGATACTTTTCGGGTATAATTAGACCAAATAAATCCAAAAAACACTATTTCCAGACGATCCAGACACTATTAATAAAATGAAAAAATGATATAGAAAATAGAGGAAAAAAATAAATTCTCATTTATATATCCCTATCTCAGTCTAAAAATTAGAGGAGGATGGGAATAAAGTGATACTTTTCGGGTATAATTAGACCAAATAAATCCAAAAAACACTATTTCCAGACGATCCAGACACTATTAATAAAATAAAAAAATGATATAGAAAATAGAGGAAAAAAATAAATTCTCATTTATATATCCCTATCTCAGTCTAAAAATTAGAGGAGGATGGGAATAAAGTGATACTTTTCGGGTATAATTAGACCAAATAAATCCAAAAAACACTATTTCCAGACGATCCAGACACTATTAATAAAATAAAAAAATGATATAGAAAATAGAGGAAAAAAAATAAATTCTCATTTATATATCCCTATCTCAGTCTAAAAATTAGAGGAGGATGGGAATAAAGTGATACTTTTCGGGTATAATTAGACTAAATAAATCCAAAAAACACTATTTCCAGACGATCCAGACACTAATAATAAAATAAAAAAATGATATAGAAAATAGAGGAAAAAAATAAATTCTCATTTATATATCCCTATCTCAGTCTAAAAATTAGAGGAGGATGGGAATAAAGTGATACTTTTCGGGTATAATTAGACTAAATAAATCCAAAAAACACTATTTCCAGACGATCCAGACACTAATAATAAAATAAAAAAATGATATAGAAAATAGAGGAAAAAAATAAATTCTCATTTATATATCCCTATCTCAGTCTAAAAATTAGAGGAGGATGGGAATAAAGTGATACTTTTCGGGTATAATTAGACCAAATAAATCCAAAAAACACTATTTCCAGACGATCCAGACACTATTAATAAAATAAAAAAATGATATAGAAAATAGAGGAAAAAAATAAATTCTCATTTATATATCCCTATCTCAGTCTAAAAATTAGAGGAGGATGGGAATAAAGTGATACTTTTCGGGTATAATTAGACCAAATAAATCCAAAAAACACTATTTCCAGACGATCCAGACACTATTAATAAAATGAAAAAATGATATAGAAAATAGAGGAAAAAAATTGAATTCTCATTTATATATCCCTATCTCAGTCTAAAAATTAGAGAAGGATGGGAATAAAGTGATACTTTTCGGTTATAATTAGACCAAATAAATCCAAAAAACACTATTTCCAGACGATCCAGACACTATTAATAAAATAAAAAAATGATATAGAAAATAGAGGAAAAAAATAAATTCTCATTTATATATCCCTATCTCAGTCTAAAAATTAGAGGAGGATGGGAATAAAGTGATACTTTTCGGGTATAATTAGACCAAATAAATCCAAAAAACACTATTTCCAGACGATCCAGACACTATTAATAAAATGAAAAAATGATATAGAAAATAGAGGAAAAAAATAAATTCTCATTTATATATCCCTATCTCAGTCTAAAAATTAGAGGAGGATGGGAATAAAGTGATACTTTTCGGGTATAATTAGACCAAATAAATCCAAAAAACACTATTTCCAGACGATCCAGACACTATTAATAAAATAAAAAAATGATATAGAAAATAGAGGAAAAAAATAAATTCTCATTTATATATCCCTATCTCAGTCTAAAAATTAGAGGAGGATGGGAATAAAGTGATACTTTTCGGGTATAATTAGACCAAATAAATCCAAAAAACACTATTTCCAGACGATCCAGACACTATTAATAAAATGAAAAAATGATATAGAAAATAGAGGAAAAAATTGAATTCTCATTTATATATCCCTATCTCAGTCTAAAAATTAGAGGAGGATGGGAATAAAGTGATACTTTTCGGGTATAATTAGACCAAATAAATCCAAAAAACACTATTTCCAGACGATCCAGACACTAATAATAAAATAAAAAAATGATATAGAAAATAGAGGAAAAAAATAAATTCTCATTTATATATCCCTATCTCAGTCTAAAAATTAGAGGAGGATGGGAATAAAGTGATACTTTTCGGGTATAATTAGACCAAATAAATCCAAAAAACACTATTTCCAGACGATCCAGACACTATTAATAAAATAAAAAAATGATATAGAAAATAGAGGAAAAAAATAAATTCTCATTTATATATCCCTATCTCAGTCTAAAAATTAGAGGAGGATGGGAATAAAGTGATACTTTTCGGGTATAATTAGACCAAATAAATCCAAAAAACACTATTTCCAGACGATCCAGACACTATTAATAAAATAAAAAAATGATATAGAAAATAGAGGAAAAAATTGAATTCTCATTTATATATCCCTATCTCAGTCTAAAAATTAGAGAAGGATGGGAATAAAGTGATACTTTTCGGTTATAATTAGACCAAATAAATCCAAAAAACACTATTTCCAGACGATCCAGACACTATTAATAAAATAAAAAAATGATATAGAAAATAGAGGAAAAAAATAAATTCTCATTTATATATCCCTATCTCAGTCTAAAAATTAGAGGAGGATGGGAATAAAGTGATACTTTTCGGGTATAATTAGACTAAATAAATCCAAAAAACACTATTTCCAGACGATCCAGACACTAATAATAAAATAAAAAAATGATATAGAAAATAGAGGAAAAAAATAAATTCTCATTTATATATCCCTATCTCAGTCTAAAAATTAGAGAAGGATGGGAATAAAGTGATACTTTTCGGGTATAATTAGACCAAATAAATCCAAAAAACACTATTTCCAGACGATCCAGACACTAATAATAAAATAAAAAAATGATATAGAAAATAGAGGAAAAAAATAAATTCTCATTTATATATCCCTATCTCAGTCTAAAAATTAGAGGAGGATGGGAATAAAGTGATACTTTTCGGGTATAATTAGACCAAATAAATCCAAAAAACACTATTTCCAGACGATCCAGACACTATTAATAAAATAAAAAAATGATATAGAAAATAGAGGAAAAAAATAAATTCTCATTTATATATCCCTATCTCAGTCTAAAAATTAGAGGAGGATGGGAATAAAGTGATACTTTTCGGGTATAATTAGACCAAATAAATCCAAAAAACACTATTTCCAGACGATCCAGACACTAATAATAAAATAAAAAAATGATATAGAAAATAGAGGAAAAAAATAAATTCTCATTTATATATCCCTATCTCAGTCTAAAAATTAGAGAAGGATGGGAATAAAGTGATACTTTTCGGGTATAATTAGACTAAATAAATCCAAAAAACACTATTTCCAGACGATCCAGACACTAATAATAAAATAAAAAAATGATATAGAAAATAGAGGAAAAAAATAAATTCTCATTTATATATCCCTATCTCAGTCTAAAAATTAGAGGAGGATGGGAATAAAGTGATACTTTTCGGTTATAATTAGACCAAATAAATCCAAAAAACACTATTTCCAGACGATCCAGACACTAATAATAAAATAAAAAAATGATATAGAAAATAGAGGAAAAAAATAAATTCTCATTTATATATCCCTATCTCAGTCTAAAAATTAGAGAAGGATGGGAATAAAGTGATACTTTTCGGTTATAATTAGACCAAATAAATCCAAAAAACACTATTTCCAGACGATCCAGACACTAATAATAAAATAAAAAAATGATATAGAAAATAGAGGAAAAAAATAAATTCTCATTTATATATCCCTATCTCAGTCTAAAAATTAGAGGAGGATGGGAATAAAGTGATACTTTTCGGTTATAATTAGACCAAATAAATCCAAAAAACACTATTTCCAGACGATCCAGACACTATTAGTAAAATAAAAAAAGATGATATAGAAAATAGAGGAAAAAAAATAAATTCTCATTTATATATCCCTATCTCAGTCTAAAAATTAGAGGAGGATGGGAATAAAGTGATACTTTTCGGGTATAATTAGACCAAATAAATCCAAAAAACACTATTTCCAGACGATCCAGACACTAATAATAAAATAAAAAAATGATATAGAAAATAGAGGACTCTCACGAGATGTGTATATATCCCTATCTCAGTCTAAAAATTAGAGAAGGATGGGAATAAAGTGATACTTTTCGGGTATAATTAGACTAAATAAATCCAAAAAACACTATTTCCAGACGATCCAGACACTAATAATAAAATAAAAAAATGATATAGAAAATAGAGGAAAAAAATAAATTCTCATTTATATATCCCTATCTCAGTCTAAAAATTAGAGGAGGATGGGAATAAAGTGATACTTTTCGGTTATAATTAGACCAAATAAATCCAAAAAACACTATTTCCAGACGATCCAGACACTATTAATAAAATAAAAAAATGATATAGAAAATAGAGGAAAAAAATAAATTCTCATTTATATATCCCTATCTCAGTCTAAAAATTAGAGGAGGATGGGAATAAAGTGATACTTTTCGGGTATAATTAGACTAAATAAATCCAAAAAACACTATTTCCAGACGATCCAGACACTAATAATAAAATAAAAAAATGATATAGAAAATAGAGGAAAAAAATAAATTCTCATTTATATATCCCTATCTCAGTCTAAAAATTAGAGGAGGATGGGAATAAAGTGATACTTTTCGGGTATAATTAGACCAAATAAATCCAAAAAACACTATTTCCAGACGATCCAGACACTATTAGTAAAATAAAAAAATGATATAGAAAATAGAGGAAAAAAATAAATTCTCATTTATATATCCCTATCTCAGTCTAAAAATTAGAGGAGGATGGGAATAAAGTGATACTTTTCGGGTATAATTAGACCAAATAAATCCAAAAAACACTATTTCCAGACGATCCAGACACTATTAATAAAATAAAAAAATGATATAGAAAATAGAGGAAAAAAATAAATTCTCATTTATATATCCCTATCTCAGTCTAAAAATTAGAGGAGGATGGGAATAAAGTGATACTTTTCGGTTATAATTAGACCAAATAAATCCAAAAAACACTATTTCCAGACGATCCAGACACTATTAATAAAATAAAAAAATGATATAGAAAATAGAGGAAAAAAATAAATTCTCATTTATATATCCCTATCTCAGTCTAAAAATTAGAGGAGGATGGGAATAAAGTGATACTTTTCGGGTATAATTAGACCAAATAAATCCAAAAAACACTATTTCCAGACGATCCAGACACTATTAATAAAATGAAAAAATGATATAGAAAATAGAGGAAAAAAATAAATTCTCATTTATATATCCCTATCTCAGTCTAAAAATTAGAGGAGGATGGGAATAAAGTGATACTTTTCGGGTATAATTAGACCAAATAAATCCAAAAAACACTATTTCCAGACGATCCAGACACTATTAATAAAATAAAAAAATGATATAGAAAATAGAGGAAAAAAATAAATTCTCATTTATATATCCCTATCTCAGTCTAAAAATTAGAGGAGGATGGGAATAAAGTGATACTTTTCGGTTATAATTAGACCAAATAAATCCAAAAAACACTATTTCCAGACGATCCAGACACTATTAATAAAATAAAAAAATGATATAGAAAATAGAGGAAAAAAATAAATTCTCATTTATATATCCCTATCTCAGTCTAAAAATTAGAGGAGGATGGGAATAAAGTGATACTTTTCGGTTATAATTAGACCAAATAAATCCAAAAAACACTATTTCCAGACAATCCAGACACTATTAATAAAATGAAAAAATGATATAGAAAACAGAGGAAAAAAATAAATTCTCATTTATATATCCCTATCTCAGTCTAAAAATTAGAGGAGGATGGGAATAAAGTGATATTTTTCGGGTATAATTAGACCGAATAAATCCAAAAAACACTATTTCCAGACGATCCAGACACTATTAATAAAATAAAAAAATGATATAGAAAATAGAGGAAAAAAATAAATTCTCATTTATATATCCCTATCTCAGTCTGAAAATTAGAGGAGGATGGAATTAAAGTGATATTTATCGGGTATAATTAGACCGAATAAATCCAAAAAACACTATTTCCAGACAATCCAGACACTATTAATAAAATAAAAAAATGATATAGAAAATAGAGGAAAAAATTGAATTCTCATTTATATATCCCTATCTCAGTCTAAAAATTAGAGAAGGATGGGAATAAAGTGATACTTTTCGGGTATAATTAGACCAAGGGATTTTTTTTTGAGAATATTCCTGAGAATATCATGCTTTTTGTTTCATGAAAATATTCCCAATAGTTTTTGAGTTATGGGAGCTTAAAGTGAACCCTTGCTTTAAAATTCAGAGATAAATTTTAGACACCATGCACTACTTAAAAACACTTATATTAATAAAATTTGTATTTGAACCGAGTTGAACTATAAGAAACATTTTTTGAAAATATTCCTAAGAATATCATGTTTTTCTTTCATGAAAATATTCCCATTAGTTTTTGAGATATTGAACTTTAAAGTGAGTAATCACCTCGAAGATCAGGGATTAATTGTAGACACCACTATTTAGAAAGACCTTTTACCGAAATATTTGTTTAAACTAAATTAAAATACATAGAACATTTTTTTTAAAATATTCTTGAGAATATCATGCTTTTTGTTTCATAAAAATATTCCCAATAGTTTTTGAGATATGGGAGTTAAAAGTGAATGCTCGCTTTAAAATTCAGAGATAAATTTTAGACACTTCTACTTAAAAACACTTATATTAATAAAATTTGTATTTGAACCAAATTGAACTATAAACTCTCACGAGATGTGTTATTCCTAAGAATATCATGCTTTTTGTTTCATAAAAATATTCCCATTAGTTTTTGAGATATTGAACTTTAAAGTGAGTAATCACCTCGAAGATCAGGGATGAATTTTAGACACCACTATTTAGAAAGACCTATTACCGAAATTTGTGTTTAAACTGAATTAAAATACGAGAAATATTTTTTTGAGAATATTCCTGAGAATATCATGCTTTTTGTTTCATGAAAATATGCCTACTTGTTTTTAAGATACGGAACTTTAAAGTGAGGGGTTGCCTTGAAAATCAAATACAAATTTTAAGACACCACTACTTAGGAAGGTCCATATTACCAATATTTTTGTTTAAACTAAATTAAAATACAAGGAACATTTTTTGAGAATATTCCTGAGAATATCATGCTTTTTGTTTCATAAAAATATTCCCAATAGTTTTTGAGTTATGGGAGTTAAAAGTGAACGCTCGCTTTAAAATTCAGAGATAAATTTTACACACTACTACTTAAAAAGGCTTATATTGATAAAATTTGTATTTGAACCCAGTTGAACTATGAGAAACATTTTTTGAGAATATTCCTGAGAATATCATGCTTTTTGTTTCATGAAAATATTCCCATTAGTTTTTGAGATATTGAACTTTAAAGTGAGTGATCACCTCGAAGATCAGGGACGAATTTTAGACACCATTATTTAGAAAAACCTATTACCGAAATTTTTGTTTAAACTGAATTAAAATACAAGGAACATTCTTTTGAGAATATTCCTGGGAATATCATGCTTTTTGTTTTATGAAAATATTCCCAATAGTTTTTGAGATATCGAACTTTGAACTGAGTGGTCTCCTTGAACATCAGAGATGAATTTTAGACCCCACTACTTAGAAAAGCTCATATCACCGAAATTTTTGTTTAAACTGAAGTAAAATACAAGG
This sequence comes from Anthonomus grandis grandis, assembly GCF_022605725.1. Classification (NCBI taxonomy): domain Eukaryota; kingdom Metazoa; phylum Arthropoda; class Insecta; order Coleoptera; family Curculionidae; genus Anthonomus; species Anthonomus grandis. The sequence goes on along the minus strand of NW_026088541.1, from coordinate 38,300 downwards.
AACATTTTTTGAGAATATTCCTGAGAATATCATGCTTTTTCTTTCATGAAAATATTCCCAATAGTTTTTGAGTTATGGGAGTTTAAAGTGAAACCTTCCTTTAAAATTCAGAGACAAATTTTAGACACCATGCACTACTTAAAAACACTTATATTAATAAAATTTGTATTTGAACCGAGTTGAACTATAAGAAACATTTTTTAAGAATATTCCTAAGAATATCATGCTTTTTGTTTCATGAAAATATGCCTACTAGTTTTTGAGATACGGAACTTTAGAGTGAGTCGTCGCCTTAAAGACTATAGATGAATTTTACAGTACCGCTACAGGCCCAAATTACTGAAATCGACGAAAACTACACAATTGAGTAGATTCAAGCAACATTTTTCAACAAAGATATTCAACTTATCTCGCTTATACAAATTATGCCTCCGCTACGTTTTTATCATGTCCTAAGCAGATGATGTTGCATGTAATTTAAAGAATCTATGCATGGCGAAGTGATTGCTGCGGCATGCATTTTTATTAACTACTAATAATTATTAATTAGCGAATAAATTGCGTCTAGTTTAAATGCGTCGCAGGAATTTTTAGTACCGATTATGGGTTTTGCATAATCATCTGTTTGGTCTTTTTGTTTCTATCTGTCAGCTTTAATTTAATCATTAAGATAGTCATTGGGAAACGTTGTATTTTTGTCGATATTGCAGATATTCCAAAAATGTAGTCTTTTATTTCAGCGTCAGAGTCAACGCCTGAAGCAATCACACTTTTATTATTTGACAACTGTTATAATGAATGTCAGTTGTTCTTATAGGCAGCACAGCGAACCGCGGTATAGCCACTATTACGAGTTCGGCAGGGTGGTTATTCTTGTAGAGATTATTCATATTGTTGTAGACCCAGTAAGGGGATATTTAAGAAAAAAAATTGTTATTGTTGAACTGTGCCCCTAAATATAATTAAATAAAATTAATTGATAATTAATCATGGACAATCGTATTGCAATTATGCTTTTCATTTGTATTAAACTAAACTAGATCATAAAAATACGATTTTAAGATGATCAATCCTGAAATAAAGAAATATGATACAATTGAGCCCTCCTTTACCAAATATTTCCTTACATTCTAAACACTTCCTTCTTGCTATAAATACATATGGGGACAAATATCATTAATATCATTGAACCCGTTCCTAAGTAAATAACGTTTATCTAATATTTACATAATCCATATTGAAATTATACATTCAAATAAGGAAATATCGAGTCCTACATGCGTTTTAACATGCCCAAGTCGGATTTCTTCACCGACGAGAAACAAGGAAGCGCGATAAGAGAAATGAGATGGACACATCTCACCGCGACCTGGAAATTACTCGTCGACTAGTCGCACATCAACGATGCAAATTACGAATTGAGTGGGTCTAATTGCACTTTTAGGCTCCTACGCGTTGGTCGTATAAAGGGGATATACACTAACGGATTTCGTGTATTTGGTATGTATAAGGGAAATTAAGCACTATTGAGTAAATTGATTTTATATTCTTTGAAATGTTTTTCAACTGTTAGTAAAAAAATGAAGAAGTCCACGCACTAGAAACAATTTTATTTAAGTTTCGGCAAGTCATGTCAGGAAAAATAAAGTACCCTTGAGTAATTGCCCCATAATTTTCCTTATAGTCCTTAGATTGACTTGATCCTTAATTTAGCAGATTCCTTGGAATGCTGTTTTACTTTACTGGAAAAATTATGAAAATTCATGAACTAGAAACATTTTTATCGCCGTTTTGTCAAATTTAGGGTGTATAGCACAGGAAACCAAGCACTACTGGGTAAATTACTTAATATCTTTCCTTCTACTTGTTAGATTGACATGATTCTTCTACTAAAAGTTTGCATGGAATATTGGTCAGCATTTGTTAATAAAATAAACAAAATCCATGCACTAAGAAAAATTTTATTTAACTTTTGGCAAATCATGTCAGAGTAAATGAAGTAGCCGTAAGTAAATTGCCCTAAAATTTTTCTTTTAGTCCTTAGATTAACATGATTTTTACTCTAACAGATTCCTTGCAATGTTCTTTTACTTTACTAAAAAAGCGATGAAAATCCATGAACTAGAAGCATTTTTATTGCCGTTTTGTCAAATTTAGGGTGTATAGGGAAACCAAGCACTACTGGGTAAATTGCCTTATATCTTTCCTTCTACTGGTTAGATTGGCATGGTTCTTCCATTTAAAATTTCCTTGGAATTATTTTTAATTTTTGTCAAAAGAATGAAGGAAATTCACACATTAGACACATTTTTATTTAATTTTTTGCAAGTCATGTCTAATATGTCAGGGAAAATCAAGTACCCTTGAGAAATTGTCCCATAACTTTCCTTCTACTCCTTGGATTGGCTTGATTCTTACTTTAATAGATTCCTTGGAATGTTCTTTTACTTTGCTGGAAAAATCAAGAAAATCCCTGAACCATAAACATTTTTATCATTACTTTGGTATGTCAAGTTTCGGGTGTAGAAAAACAGCAAGCACTATTGGGTAAATTGCTTAATATCTTTCCTTCTACTGGTTCGATTGGCATGATTCTTTTATTAAAAATATCCTTAGAATGTTGGTCAGCTCTTGTTTAAAGAATAGAGAAAATCCACATACTCAAAACAATTTTATTAACTTTTGGCAAGGCATGTCAAGGTGTCAAGGAAATTGAAGTACCCTATTGGGTAAATTGGTCTATAACTTTCCTTGTAGTTCTCATATTAACTTGATTCTTACTTTAAGGGATTCTTTGGAATGTTCTTTTACTTTGTTGAAAAAATCATAAAAATCCCCGAACTATAAACATTTTTATCATTTCAAAATAACCATCCATTACTGTCAAAGAGACTTAGTATATGACTAAAGGAAGGAAAAAAAAGTCCAAGTCTCATAAATCAGCGTCTATTAAAGGTTACGCGTTTCGCCGCATTAGGGCATCATCAGACTACTAGACATCAATTAGGTCAGTGTGTGGTTTATATTGGTACTAATTTATGAGACTTGGACTTTGAGTTTACTTTTTTTCGCTCCTTTGGTCATTTTTATCATTGTGTTGGTATGTCAAGTTTCGTGTGTTTAGGAAAATCAAGGACTATTGGGTAAATTGCTTAATGTCTTTCATTCTACTGATTAGATTGGCATGGTTCTTCCATTTAAAATTTCCTTGGAATGATTTTTAATTTTTGTCAAAAGAATGAAGGAAATTCACACATTAGACACATTTTAATTTAATTTTTTGCAAGTCATGTCTAATATGTCAGGAAAAATCAAGTACCCTTGAGAAATTGTCCCATAACTTTCCTTCTACTCCTTAGATTGGCTTGATTCTTTCTTTAATAGATTCCTTGGAATGTTATTTTACTTTGCTGGAAAAATCAAGAAAATCCCTGAACCATAAACATTTTTATCATTACTTTGGTATGTCAAGTTTCGGGTGTAAAAAAACAGCAAGCACTATTGGGTAAATTGATTCTTTTATTAGAAATGTCCTTAGAATGTTGGTCAGGTCTTGTTTAAAGAATACAGAAAAACCACATACTCAAAACAATTTTATTTAACTTTTGGCAAGGCATGTCAAAGTGTCAAGAAAATTGAAGTATCCTATTGGGTAAATTGGTCTATAACTTTCCTTGTAGTTCTCATATTAACTTGATTCTTACATTAAGGGATTCTTTGTAATGTTCTTTTACTTTGCTGGAAAAATTATGAAAATCCATGCACTATAACCATTTTTGTAGCTGTTTTGGTAAGTCAAGTTTAAAGTGTATAGGGACACCAAGAACTATTGAGTAAATTGCCTTATATCTTTCTTTATGGTGGTTAGATTGGCATGGTTCTTTTATTAAAAATTTCCTTGGAATGTTTTTGAACTTTTGTTAAAAGAATGAAGAAAATCCACGCACTAGAAACAATTTTATTTAACTTTTGGCAAGTCATGTCATGGTATCAAGGAAGTTGAAGTACCCTATTGAGTAAATTGAGGCGTTAAGAATCATAATGGCCTAACCCCAAAATTAAATAAATGTGTAATTTAAAAATTAAAATCAGTAGCTTTTTCCATGATGGTTTTTAAAAAAGTTTGTGAACCTCTAATAATATTTTTGATTTAATGCGTTTTAAATTTAGTTAGTTATTAAAAATGTATAGCCATTTTATTATTTTTTTATTAAAAAAATGATTTTGATGTGGGTTAGGCCACTGTGTTATTTTTATAAACGGATATAAGTTCTGAAATCTCTAAAAGTTAAATGAAAAAGCAGATTATAATGCAAAAAGGTATATTTTTATTACAGATAGTACATGAAAAAATTAGGAAAGTCTATTCAAGGATCCCTACACAGCCACATCATCTCTGTTTTCTCCCAGTTCGTCAATCGCTGAGGCAGGTGTCTTTAAGTTATGGTAAAAGCCATGAAAAATTGGTGGAACATATGGAAGAAGTTCCATAAGGTCATCTTTTTTCTTATTTTCTATTGGACGCCCTAATAGATACAGCAGATCCAAATTTTCAACTGGATCTGTATTAAATGGGACCATCCTTGAGTTTGAGTATTTAAAATGAAATTGGTGTTTTGTGTCATTCGAAAATTTAATCCATTGCATTTTTAGCCACTCTACCTTAGAGCCATCTGTACTGCTTTTTCTATTAGTAATAGCGCCCTCCAGTTTCTTCGTGGAAAAAAAATATTTTTTTTTCCATTTCAATTACTCGAAATGGCTTTCTCTTTCGTGCAGCTTTAATAACAGTCATCCAGTGCTCCGGTATAAACACATCTTTATGTAATTTTATTTAATAGTTAACTTTATTTAATTTTTTTTTTGTTTTTCTACAACGCCAAAATCTTGATCACACGGAAGGTATGAGTGACCTGATACTAAAAACTTGTGATTTATTTCAGTGATAAAGAATTGCGCTGAATTTGTTATATAGTCGCAAATGAGTGCCATTATGGCCGCCACATTGATCGCTATACATGATAAGTTTTTTTTTCTGACACAAAATTTTTGCAATAGTGGATAAGGCAAGAACCAAATCTCTTGAGGCCCTCTTGAAGCGACGGATTCATTCCAAACGTACATAACTGCGGTATTATGGGCTAAATCATGGACTCCTAAAAGAAAAAGAAATATTAAACACTAGTAAAAGTTTTATAAACCGGCATTAAACATTATTTAAGTAAAGTAAATAATAACCTCAATTTTTGCCGTGCTACTATCAGTAAAAGTGGAAATTCCTAACAAAATAATAATACAGGTAACGGAATAAATTAAAAATACTTACCCACACTCTCCATACTAACACAACCCCATTTTTTTCAAAAAAACAACAACTTTTACTGAGAAAAAGAACAGCCACGTTTTAACCTAAACGTAAGTAAACAAATGATAGTCCTAACATACCAGTGGCCTAACCCCCGATAGGCGAGTATAATATTTAAAAATGAAAAAATAATTTAAGTATTAAAGTGAAACATGTGGCGACATCTATACGTACAAAGTTTAAAATGGGTTAGGCCACTTTTCTGTCGATTCTTTGAATATTTGGGAATAGTTTCATGGGTTTATCTAAATATCAACTTTTTGTGGGTTAGGCCACTATAATTCTGAATGCCTCAATTGGTCTATAACTTTCCTTGTAGTTCTTATATTAACTTGATTCTTACTTTAAGGGATTCCTAGGAACGTTCTTTTACTTTACTGGAAAAATTATGAAAATCCATGAACTAGAAGCATTTTTATCGTGGTTTTGGTAAGTCAAATTTAGGGTGTATAAGGAAACCAAGCACTACTGGATAAATTGCTTCATATCTTTCCTTCTACTGGATAGATTGGCTTGATTCTTACTTTAAGGGATTCCTTGGAATGTTCTTTTACTTTGCTGGAAAAATCATGAAAATTCATGCACTATAACCATTTTAATAGCTGTTTTGATAAATCAAGTTTAAGGTGTATAGGGACACCAAGCACTATTGAGTAAATTGCCTTATATCTTTCCTTCTACTGGTTAGATTGGCATGATTCTTTTATTAAAAATTTTCTTGAAATATTGGTCAGTATTTGTTGAAAGAATAGAGAAAGTCCACGCACTAGAAACAATTTTATTTAACTTTTGACAAGTCCCTAACCGTAAATAAAGAATCCAAGCACTATTAGGTAAATTGCTCTATAATTTTCCATTTGCTGATTAAATTGGCATTATTTTTTTACTAAATGCTTTCTTGGAATGTTTTACAGTATTTGTTAATAAAATAAACAAAATCCATGCACTAAGAAAAATTTTATTTAACTTTTTGCAAATCATGTCAGAGTAAATGAAGTAGCCTTAAGTAAATTGCCCTAAAATTTTTCTTTTCGTCCTTAGATTAACATGATTTTTACTCTAACAGATTCCTTGCAATGTTCTTTTACTTTACTAAAAAAGCGATGAAAATCCATGAACTAGAAGCATTTTTATCGCCGTTTTATCAAATTTAGGGTGTATAAGGAAACCAAGCACTACTGGGTAAATTGCTTTATATCTTTCCTTCTACTGGTTAGATTGGCATGGTTCTTCGATTTAAAATTTCCTTGGAATGATTTTTCATTTTTGTCAAGAGAATGAAGGAAATTCACACAATAGACACATTTTAATTTAATTTTTTGCAAGTCATGTCTAATACGTCAGGAAAAATCAAGTACCCTTGAGAAATTGTCCCATAACTTTCCTTCTACTCCTTAGATTGGCTTGATTCTTTCTTTAATAGATTCCTTGGAATGTTATTTTACTTTGCTGGAAAAATCAAGAAAATCCCTGAACCATAAACATTTTTATCATTACTTTGGTATGTCAAGTTTCGGGTGTAGAAAAACAGCAAGCACTATTGGGTAAATTGCTTAATATCTTTCCTTCTACTGGCTCGATTGTCATGATTCTTTTATTAAACATTTCCTTGGAATGTTGGTCAGCTTTTGTTAAAAGAATAGAGAGAATCCACATACTAAAAACATTTTTATTTAACTTTTGGCAAGGCATGTCAAGGTGTCAAGAAAATTGAAGTACCCTATTGGGTAAATTGGTCTATAACTTTCCTTGTAGTTCTCATATTAACTTGATTCTTACTTTAAGGGATTCTTTGTAAAGTTCTTTTACTTTGCTGGAAAAATCATGAAAATCCATGCACTATAACCATTTTTGTAGCTGTTTTGGTAAGTCAAGTTTAAAGTGTATAGGGACACCAAGCACTATTGAGTAAATTGCCTTATATCTTTCTTTATGCTGGTTAGATTGGCATGGTTCTTTTATTAAAAATTTCCTTGGAATGTTGTTTTACTTTACTGGAAAAATTATGAAAATCCATGAACTAGAAACATTTTTATCGTCATTTTGTCAATTTTAGAGTGTATAAGGAAACCAAGAACTATTGGGTAATTTGCTTTATATCTTTCCTTCTGCTGGATAGATTGGCATGATTTTTTTATTAAAAAGTTCCTTGGAATGTGTTTTAGTTTTTGTTAAAAGAATAGAAAAAATCCAAGCATTGGACACATTTTTATTTAATTTTTGCCAAGTCATGTCTAATATGTCAGGGAAAATGAAGTAGTTTTGGGTAAATTGCCCTATAACTTTCCTTGTAGTCCATAGATTGACTTGATTCTCACTTTAGCAGATTCCTTAAAACGTTCACGTTCAAACGTTACTTTGCTCGAAAAATCATTAAAATCCATGAACCATAAACATTTTTATCGTCCTTTTGGTAACTCATCTTTCGGGAGTATAAGGAAACCAAGGAATATTGATCGCACTAGAAACATTTTTATTTAACTTTAAGTAATGTTAAGGTATCAAAGAAAATGAAGTACCTGTTTTGTTGCTGCTCCGCTGCTGAATCACCAAATTGTGTAGTGTCTCTGCTGCTGGGAACAGCAAGGGTTAATTGTGGACTGTATTTTTTTATAGTTGAATTAAACAAACAAGTCCATCGTGAACCACTTCTTTATTTAAGAAATGCACTTAATGTGTAAAGAAAGTGGAGGGCTTATATGAGGGCGTTAGTTAGTCGTTGACAACAACGTGACTTTTTTTTTCTGTCTGTCAAAACGATTCAGGTGTTTTAATTAACGTAAACCTTAAGAGTACCCTTGGGTAAATTACTATACAATTTTCCTTCTGACCTTAGATTGACCCTATTCTTTTTTTAGTGGATCACTTGAACATTTGTTATACTTTGCTAGAAAAATCATGAAAATCCATGAAATATAAGCATTTTTATTGTCGGATTAAGTACGTCTGCTCTGTTTAAAATTTAAATAAGTTCCATCGATCTGGTACTCTTTTTCACCTATTTTTATTATAACAATTCGTAACGTGTACGTTTACCTATAATTTTCTAATTCTAAAAGATAATCCCGTGATTCATACTCATTAATGCGTAAACACGGACACTCAACTCTCGTTTATATCGGTAATTAGTGAGAAATTAAAAGGTATTTACGACATTTTCCCGAGCCAATTCTTAATAATAAAGTTATTTAAGAAGGGTTAACGTCCCTCTTTGTGCCTCGTTTTCAGGCAGACATTGATTTCCTTTATTTTTTTCAAACCCTCCTCGTTTCGCTCGTTTTACTTTCGGATTTATGCGTTTAATGCGGCCAGACTCTCTGGCAAATAAACTCAAAACTTATCGTTTTAGTCTATACAATAACAGTCTATACAGAGTACCATGTCGATGGGTTTATTTTGATTTTAACAGTTGTAAATCCTTATGGTACTCTTTTTTGCTAACTAAGACAATGATAAAATCAATTATTTGTTATTATTAATGTTCTTGGTTAAGCACTGATGAGAAAACCTGGATTGATGGAAAAACTAGTAGAGAAAGTTAGGAAATACAAATATTTAGGAACAACAGTCAATGAAGGTACAGGGCGTCACAAATTCGAGGGTGACCATTGGAATCTCGGAAACCGTAAGAGCTACAGGGTCGGTTAAATGGGGGCAAAGTTGCGCAATTTGGAGCTTAATAAAATGACGTTTAAAAAATTTTAAAACTCCGGAAATTTGTCAAACTCGTTTTTACCTTCTACCGACTTTATTTGAAGAGATATCGGAAAATTAAAAACAGTTTTTATTGCCACTTTTTATGTATTACAACATGACGTAAAAAAAATTAATCCGACGTTTCGTTTTTTTTTTCGTGCATCATCAACTTTGTTTTTTCTTATGGGCGCCATATTAAATTTTCTCATTTTTAAAAAGTATTTTTAATTGCCTTTAAAATGAGGTATCGCACTTGCAGGTCCGAGTACTCCTTCTAGTACTTCCCATAAGAACTCCTTGAGTGCAAAAGAGAAAGATATATGAATGGGATTTCCAAATAAACTGATTTTATATAAATTGAAGCTATAAAATAATCTGTATTTGATATAGTTTTTTTTAAAACCAATTCAATGAAAATGCATCCTCATCAAGCCCATAAGAAAAAATAAAGTTGATGATGATCGGAAAAAAAAACGAAACGTCGGATTAATTTTTTTTTACGTCATGTTGTAATACATAAAAAGTGGCAATAAAAACTGTTTTTAATTTTCCGATATCTCTTTAAATAAAGTCGGTAGAAGGTAAAAACGATTTTGACAAATTTCGGTTTTTTATGGATTTCTCCGGAATTTTAAAATTTTTTAAACGTCATTTTATTAAGCTCCAAATTGCGCAACTTTGCCTCCATCTAACCGACCCTGTAGCTCTTACGGTTTCCGAGATTCCAATGGTCACCCTCGAATTTGGGACACCCTGTACACTGAGGAAATTAAATCAAAATTTGCACAAGCAAGAACCATATTTAACAGAATGAGAAAATAAGTTTGGAGGACATGGTAACAAATAAGGAGGCTGCAATATCTGGTTGAAAAATACAAGGAAAAAGAAGCAGAGGAAGTGGACGCATTAAATAATCCGAGAAAATGTAGTTCCGTTGATTTGTTTACTGCTGCAGTACCAAAAGTGAGAATAATTATGATGATAGCCAACCTCCTTAGGGCAGATAGCACTTAGGAAAGAAAGCCACTGATTAAAATATAAAACTTTCTTAAAAATCCAAATAAACCCCCATCAATATGGGTCAAACAAACATAATTTCATTAAAATTCCCCACGATCCACCATAATAAGCCGCCTTACCGTAGATGTACTAAGTGCATTATTATAAGGAGATTACAAGTATTTTCTCAGAATGTTCCCATCGTTTATCCAGCCGCCTTTTGTATAGTATAATGCGGAAACATTATTAGGTTAGGTTTTCTTCACGACAAAATGCCAATCTAAATGTCTCGAATCTGGTTTAGGATCGAATGGAACGAGGAAGGACGAAATTACGAGCGCGTGAGTGCATCACGAGATGCCGCGTATGTAGTTTATTAAATTACTGAATCAGGGTAATTTGCAGTTATTATGTAATTTCACCCTTGCATCAAGGAAAAATTTGACTTCAGTACTTAAGAGGAAGAAAGATAAATAATCAAATAAATGTATTGGCTTAGATGAGGTCAATCAGATGTGTGCAAAAGGCTTTTCCAGAGAAGCTAGAATACCGAATTATCTGGAAAGAGTGTTGGATGACATATTTTAAAGATCTTTTTATTCGTAAGCTTCTGATCTAAGTCAACGATTCAGTTTTCTTTGAATCAATATAATGTCTTGTACAAATGTCATTAGTTTGAATACATTTACTTTATTTCCAGCCATTCCCAATAAGATCGAACTTCTATGCAATACTTAAGAGGCTTAATCTCTATTACACTTATCCTTACATCAAGAAAAAGTTTTCTGATATCTGTAGAGAAATCCTGCCTAATATCTTTGAGATCATTTAAGAGGAAGAAAGATAAATGATTATACAAAAGTCTTGGCTTAGTTGGAGTAAATCAGACAACTGCAAAGGACTTTTCCAGAGAAGTTAGAACACCGAATTATCTGGAAAGACTGCTGGATGGCATATTTTAAAGATCTTCTTAGTGATAAACTTATGATCTAAGTCAACCATTTAGTTTCCTTTGAATCATTGCAATATATTGAGGAACGTCTTGTTAACATCTTACAATAAATACCTCCAGTTTGAATTTATTTTCTTTTAAGTACTTCTACTCTCTTTCCAGCTATTACCAATAAGATGGAGCTACTATGCGGTGCTTAAGAGGCTTAATCTATATTAAACTTATCATTGCATCAAAAAAAAAAGTTTTTCTGATATCTGTAGAGAAATCCTGCCTAATATCTTTGAGATCATTTAAGAAGATGAAAGATAAATAATTAAATAAAAGTTTTGGCTTAGATGAAGTAAATCATAGGACTGCAAAGGACTTTTCCAGAGAAGTTAGAATACCAAATTATCTGGAAAGGCTGTTGGATGACATATTTTAAAGATCCTCTTAGTGGTAAACTTATGATCTAAGTCAAATATTTCGTTTTTTTTTAAATCAATAGAACGTATTGAGGAATGTCTTGTTAACATCTTCCCATAAATGTCATTAGTTTGAATTTATTCTGTTTTGAGTACTTCTAATCTCTTTCCAGCTATTACCAACAAGATAGAGTAACTATGCGATGTTTAAGAGGTTTAATTTATTTTTATTAAGGAAAGATTTTTCTTAAATCTGTAGACAAATGTCTGCCTAATATCTTTGAGATCATTTTAGAGGAAAAAAGATAAATATTTAAATAAAAGTCTTGGCTTAGATGGAGTAAATCAGAGGACTGCAAAGGACTTTTCCAGAGAAGTTAGAATACCAAATTATCTGGAAAGACTATTGGATGACGTATTTTAAGCACCTTGTTAATGGTAAACATATGATCTAAATCAACCATTCAGTTTCCTTGGAATCATTACAGTTTATTAAGGAATGTCTTGTTAACATCGTACAATAAATACCCCTAGTTTGAGTTTATTTTCTTTTGAGTACTTCTACTCTCTTTCCAGCCATTACCAATAAGATAGAGTTACTATGCGGTGTTTAAGAAGCTTAATCTCTATTAAACTTATCCTTGTATCAAGGAAAAGTTTTTCTAAAATCTGTAAAGAAATGTCTGCCTAATAACTTTGAGATCATTTAAGAGGAAGAAAGATAAATAATTAAATAAAAGTCTTGGCTTAGACGGAGTAAATCAGACGACTGCAAAGGACTTTTCCAGAGAAGCTAGAACACCGAATTATCTGGAAAGGCTGTTGGATGACATATTTTAAAGATCCTCTTAGTGATAAACTTATGATCTAAGTCAACCATTTAGTTTTCTTTAAATCAATAGAACGTATTGAGGAATGTCTTGTTAGTAATTTACTACAAATGTCATTAGTATAAATTTATTACGTTTTCAGCACTTCTATTTTCTTTCCAGCTATTACTAATAAAATGGAGCTACTATACGATGTTTAAGAGGTTTAATCTCTATTACACTTATTTTTGCATCAAGAAAAAGTTTTCAAAAATCTGTAGAGAAATCCTGCCTAATATCTTTGAGATCATTTAAGAAGATGAAAGATAAATAATTAAATAAAAGTTTTAGCTTAGATGGAGTAAATCATAGGACTGCAAAGGACTTTTCCAGAGAAATTAGAATACCAAATTATCTGGAAAGGCTGTTGGATGACATATTTTAAAGATCCTCTTAGTGGTAAACTTATGATCTAAGTCAACCATTTCGTTTTTTTTAAATCAATAGTATGTATTGAGGAATGTCTTGTTAACATCTTCCCATAAATGTCATTAGTTTGAATTTATTCTGTTTTGAGTACTTCTAATCTCTTTCCAGCTATTACCAACAAGATAGAGTTACTATGCGATGTTTAAGAGGTTTAATTTATTTTTATTAAGGAAAGATTTTTCTTAAATCTGTAGACAAATGTCTGCCTAATATCTTTGAGATCATTTTAGAGGAAAAAAGATAAATATTTAAATAAAAGTCTTGGCTTAGATGGTGTAAATCAGAGGACTGCAAAGGACTTTTCCAGAGAAGTTAGAATACCAAATTATCTGGAAAGACTATTGGATGACGTATTTTAAGCACCTTGTTAATGGTAAACATATGATCTAAATCAACCATTCAGTTTCCTTGGAATCATTACAGTTTATTAAGGAATGTCTTGTTAACATCTTACAATAAATACCTCTAGTTTGAATTTATTTTTTTGTGTACTTCTACTCTCTTTCCAGCTATTACCAATAAGATGGAGCTACTATGCGGCGCTTAAGAGGCTTAATCTATATTAAACTTATCATTGCATCAAAAAAAAGTTTTTCTAAAATCTATAGAGAAATCCTGCCTAATATCTTTGAGATGATTCAAGAGGAAGAAAGATAAATAATTCAATAAAAGTCTTGGCTTAGACGGAGTAAATCAGACGACTGCAAAGGACTTTTCCAGAGAAGCTAGAACACCGAATTATCTGGAAAGACTGTTGGATGACATATTTTAAAGATCCGCTTAGTGGTAAACTTATGATCTAAGTCAACCATTTAGTTTTCTTTAAATCAATAGAACGTATTGAGGAATGTCTTGTTAGTAATTTACTACAAATGTCATTAGTATAAATTTATTACGTTTTCAGCACTTCTAATTTCTTTCCAGCTATTACTAATAAAATGGAGCTACTGTACGATGTTTAAGAGGTTTAATCTCTATTACACTTATCCTTGCATCAAGAAAAAGTTTTCAAAAATCTGTAGAGAAATCCTGCCTAATATCTTTGAGATCATTTAAGAAGATGAAAGATAAATAATTAAATAAAAGTCTTGGCTTAGTTGAAGTAAATCAAAGGACTGTAAAGGACTTTTCCAGAGAAGTTAGAACACCGAATTATCTGGAAAGACTATTGGATGACGTATTTTAAGCACCTTGTTAATGGTAAACATATGATCTTAATCAACCATTCAATTTCCTTGAAATCATTACAGTTTATTAAGGAATGTCTTGTTAACATCGTACAATAAATACCTCTAGTTCGAATTTATTTTTTTTTGTGTACTTCTACTCTCTTTCCAGCTATTACCAATAAGATAGAGTTACTATGCGGTGCTTAAGAGGCTTAATCTATATTAAACTTATCATTGCATCAAAAAAAAGTTTTTCTGATATCTGTAGAGAAATCCTGCCTAATATCTTTGAGATCATTTAAGAGGAAGAAAGATAAATAATTAAATAAAAGTCTTGGCTTAGATGGAGTAAATCAGACGACTGCAAAGGACTTTTCCAGAGAATTTAGAATACCGAATTATCTGGAAAGACTGTTGGACGACATATTTTAAAGATCCTCTTAGTGGTAAACTTATGATCTAAGTCAACCATTTAGTTTCCTTTGAATCATTGAAATATATTGAGGAATGTCTTGTTAACATCTTACAATAAATACCCCTAGTTTGAGTTTATTTTCTTTTGAGTACTTCTACTCTCTTTCCAGCCATTACCAATAAGATAGAGTTACTATGCGGTGTTTAAGAAGCTTAATCTCTATTAAACTTATCCTTGTATCAAGGAAAAGTTTTTCTAAAATCTGAAAAGAAATGTCTGCCTAATAACTTTGAGATCATTTAAGAGGAAGAAAGATAAATAATTAAATAAAAGTCTTGGCTTAGACGGAGTAAATCAGACGACTGCAAAGGACTTTTCCAGGGAAGCTAGAACACCGAATTATCTGGAAAGACTGCTGAATGGCATATTTTAAAGATCCTCTTAGTGGTAAACTTATGATCTAAGTCAACCATTTAGTTTCCTTTGAATCATTGAAATATATTGAGGAATGTCTTGTTAACATCTTACAATAAATACCTCTAGTTTGAATTTATTTTTTTTGTGTACTTCTACTCTCTTTCCAGCTATTACCAATAAGATGGAGCTACTATGCGGTGCTTAACAGGCTTAATCTATATTAAACTTATCATTGCATCAAAAAAAAGTTTTTCTGATATCTGTAGAGAGATCCTGCCTAATATCTTTGAGATCATTTAAGAAGATGAAAGATAAATAATTAAATAAAAGTTTTGGCTTAGATGGAGTAAATCATAGGACTGCAAAGGACTTTTCCAGAGAAGTTAGAATACCAAATTATCTGGAAAGGCTGTTGGATGACAGATTTTAAAGATCTTCTTAGTCGTAATCTTATGATCTAAGTTATCTAAGTCAACCATTCAGTTTCCTTTGAATCAAAACAATATATTGAGGCATGTCTTGTTAACATCTTACTATAAATTTGACTAGTTTGAGGTTATTATATTTCGAGAATTAAATTTTAAAAAATATATATTTGTTGGATACGCATTTTATTAAGGAAAAAGATCAAAATGATGATCAAATGTGAAAATAGATCTTGAAAAATTAGTACCGAAAAGTGAAAACCTATGTTGACCCTGGAAGGCAAAAAAGTGACTATTTTCAATTAGCCATATCTTGAAAACTCTTCGACCAAAGTATGACAAATGAACCCATCAAATTACATGTAAATCCAAGCACAATTAAATGTGTGAATATACAGGGCGTTCCATTTAAAATAACAAGATTTGCATTGATCTGTGACATCTGAATCAACATTTTCTTGCTTCATGGTTCAAGAGCTGCCATTTATCTCTGCTGCTGCTCATATTCAATCTTTATTCCGAAGAGTTATTTCACTTTAATACCGTGCCGTAATCGGACAAAATCGATTTCGCAATCGTTTGACGTAATCACAAAGGAACACGGGGCAACGTTATCATTATTTTTCACTGTGGAATTGTAAATTTTCCACCATAATGGGAATACCTAAATGGCGAGCACGGTATGACCGTGAAGCACCGTGAACAGGTGCGTCCGGTGTGTATCGGGCCCCATTTACCTTTACTTTATGTTTCAGTTGCAAAATGTACGGGTATAGATATTTTCGTCGCACCATCATCATCTGTTTTAAAAGTACGTTCAAAAAATCGCTTGATCGATTATTTTTATATTTCTTGTAAATAAATATAAATTTGAAAAAATTAGTCAAGTTAATAGAAGTGCCGGTTCTAGGGTCTTTTGACTCGCCTTATAAATTAACATAAATTATTCCCACTGAGAGAAATGAATGGAAAAAAACCGGAGAAAATCTAGGTGGATACACACACACACCTGCCCGGCAATATTAAATTACATATTAATCTCGGATTGTGGAACAAAATAAATCCTATATATTGCGAACGATTATGCTAATGTAAACACACAAAGACGAGGGCAAGATTTATATAAATGTATGTATTACACACGCGGCGATTTTATTATTTTGTAATACCTACATATACAGTTCGTTAACTGTTTATGTAAATTTGTCTAATTTAGTTTATATTCTGCACGTTTAAATGCCAGATCGGGAGTGAATATATTAGATATAAATAGACGTTTATTTATACATTTTTCACAACTGAAAGCCTGATTTCCACTCTACATAACCTCAATCGTCATGAGCGTATATATGTGAAAATCCTTTATTAAATTACTTAAGAGCCGAAGACAAGAAAAAGGAGTCACTTGGAAGATCAAGAAGTAGATGTTAATGCTACATTGTTACTACTGGTAGAGAAAACAAAAGAGTTAAGCCAAAAAGCAGATTTATTGTTGTTGGAAAATCGTAGCCTTAAAGTCGAAATAGCTAGTTTAAAAGAAAATAAGCAAGCTGTGACAGTACAGCCAAAGGGTGTATGCTACAATGTTACAAAAAAAACGACAATAAGGTATTGATAGTAAAACAAAAAAGTCCTCAAAAAGATGTACAGAAGGTAAAAGAAGACTTAAGAAGTAAAGTAGATCCTACTGATTTAGGTGCGGGCTTAACTTCGGGAAAGACAACAAAGAATGGAGGAATTATTCTAAAACGTGATACAGAAAAGGAGGTATCCAATATTCAAGCCCACATTCAGAATAAAATGGGAGATTTTTATAGTGTGGATATCCCAAAAATGTTAGAACACCGTGTTAAAGTAGTGGGCATAAGTGAATCTGAGTGAATCCCCTTCCAGAAAATGAGATTGTAGCAAAAATAAATAAGCAAAACAACGTGCAAGATAGTCCCAACAAGGAAATAAAAATTGCAAAGAAATCGAATATTCTAAACAAAAAATTTAGCATGGTCCTAGAAGTTGAGGCTACTACGTATGGTGTTTTTATCGAAAAAGAAAGAATGAATATCGGATGGAACCGCTGTATAGTCTTCAACGAGTATGGAATTCGGAGGTGCTTTATAATACCGGGTGTCCATTTATAAACTGACACATTTTAACTGCTTATAAGTCGAGAACGAAAAATGACAACAACGTGCGGTTTTCACAGAACTTCATCAATATTTTTAAAGTTTTTTTTGACAGTGTTGCCAAGTTTCAAAATTTACCTGAAATAGGAGGAAAAAAATTGATGATTGATTTGCAAAGGCCGATTTCTCAAAAAAATTAAATGTAACACCCTGTACTTTTCAATTTCACATGAAAGCCTGTTAAATCCCCTTTCCGAAAATGTATAAATTGTGTTAAATTCATTATTTTTTTTACAGAGCCAATTTTAGTAAATGACACCTTTTTGAAAATTTTTCTAAAATACATATTCGGTGATTGATGAACATTTTCTGGTAATTGCCTATGTATCGCTTTAGCATGATCATAATTAATTACAACTATTTACAACAATTTTAACAGCAAACAATTAAAGAAATTAATTTTAATTTATAACTAATAAATTAGCTGCTGAATATGACCCCCATTTTGCTCGGAACGCAAATGTAGACGGAGAAATAAGTTGCCGAAGGCGTTTTGTAGCATTCGCGGTGTAATTTGGTTGAAAACGTTTACTATGTTGTTGCGCAGTTCATCCAAATTTCTTGGGGTTCGATTGTAGCAACGGTCTTTTACATATCCCCATATCAGTGGCGAAGCGTGAACTTTTCTTTCGGGTAGACAAACAATAAAAACTGTTAATTAGAAAAAAAATGTGTATTCTATATTATTCACTTTAATGAAATAGAGAATGAAAGCGCATGAAATATTAACTCAAAGAGAAAAATATGTACTGATATAAAAAAGAAAAAAAATTATTACTACTAGCATAAAAAAATTGATAGATAAAAATAAATACTACTTACAAAAAAAAACACAACATAGGTGTAACCATAACTTATAAATCCATAATATCCATTACTTTAAAATTAATTAAAGACGAATAAAAACCCAACTAAAATACAATTACCAATATCAAACAGTCGTTTATAAATAACCCCTAAAATATCCACTAAAAAAATCTTTTCTATACACCCAAAAATAAAAATACTAATTATTAAATTACAATAGCACGCGCCAAATGCAGTTTCATCAAAAAATAAAACTAAAGATGTATTGCGGCCGACCAGATCAAGCGTGTCGATAAACAATAACCCTCAAGAGCATAATAAAATAGCTGGTCGACTTCGATAGACAAAAGCTCAAATGTCTTTTCCGCGAGTAAATTTTGCTTACGTAATAGGCTGAATACTGATGCGGCTGGACCTCTGTCACCTGCTTGATGCGTATATGGTTCGATTAATGCTCCAAATTTCGGAAGAAAAATATCAATGTGTCTTCCTGGGGCTCGTATACATTAATTGGGTGTCAGCCCTGCATTTTTATTTTAATTGGTGCGTCAAGCACCTTAGATTATAGATAGATAGATATTATAGCCGTTTAGATACTATATAATAATAGTAAGGAGAGCGACTACATTCTGTGTTATTTTTTTTTAAATTTGAATTCAACAATTACATGAAATAATTACGTAATAAATTAATGAGAAATAACTGGATAATTTTGGGTAGACAGTGTCTACCTTGTCTACTCGTACGCTTCGCCACTGCCCCATATACAAAAATCTGGAATGGTTAGATCGGGAGAATAAGGTGCCCACTCAATTGGACCTGCTCGCCCTATCCATCTGTTTTCAAAAGTAATATCTAAGGAATCCCTTGCGACCCTGGAGAAGTGTGGTGGTGCACCGTCTTGCTGGAAGTAGACCGTGTCTAAAATTCCATCCTGTTGAAGTTGAGGATAAAAAAATGTTTCCAACATATCGCTGTAATTGAAAAAAAAATGGCCCATAAATTTTAGATTTCGATACTGCACACCAAATGTTCAGCTTAGGAGAATCTCCTTCAAATTCGTTATACACTCGAGGATTTTCATCTTCCCAAATTCGGCAGTTATGCTTATTTACTCGACCACTGATGTGAAATGTTGCCTCATCAGACATTATTAAATTAGTATCCGGCTCATTTCTAAAAAGATCTAGTAGTGTTTCGCATATTAAATATCTTTTTTCAAGGGCGCGATTTTCTATTTTTTGGAAAGTTTGAATTTTGTAGGGTTTAAACTTAATTATTTTTAGAATTTTATGTACTCTACTTTTTGACATATTTGTCGTTTGAGCTATCTTCCTAATAAATATTTGGTTATTGTTTAAGGACAACACTTCTTTTACCAGCAAAATATCATCCAACAGATTATCTTGTGCATTTAAGTTTGTTCTTGTTTGAACTTTTCTTTTAACTGTTCCCTCCTGCATTCACTAAATAATAACACGTAACGTGCCTTTTCCCGGATGGTAAACATATTTAAACCTTTCAAAATCTTTAAAAAATGCAAAAATACATATAGAAATCAAATTATTGGGACTGCCCAACGAATGACGTTAAAAAGATTTGACAGTAGTTGAAGCCCACAGAAAAAAATTGTGTAACTCACAGTCTCCTTGACAAGCTACAATTGTTATTGTTGTTACTTGATACCGAGAATGTTATTTAATAGGTATTTATTGTAGGAAAATTTTCAAAAAAGTGTCATTTACTAAAATTGGCTCTGTAAAAAAAAATAATGAATTAAAGACAATTTATACATTTTCGGAAAGAGAATTTAACAGCCTTTCATGGAAATTAAAAAGTAAAGGGTGTTACATTTAAAATTTTTAAGAAATCGGCCTTTGAAAATCATCAACTTTTTTCCTCCTATTTCAGGTAAATTTTGAAACTTGGCAACACTGTCAAAAAAAACCTAAAAAATATTGATAAAGTTCTGTGAAAACCGCACATTGTTGTCATTTTTCGTTCTCGACTTATAAGCAGTTAAAATGTGTCAGTTTATAAATGGACACCCTGTATGTTGTCGATATGGTCATTGTAAAGAGAACAAAGTATGTGCAAAGTATTGTGGAAACCACGATGTTAAAGAATGTAATGTGAATTTTGTTAAATTAATGTGTAAATTGTGTGTTGTCTAACGAAAAATATGGTCTCAACTTAAATGTAAATCATGTTTCATGGGATGTGAATCCTACAAGAGAATAGAAGAAATTCAACGTAGTAAGTACATAAAATAAAATTGTACTAAACTCCAACATTATTTATTTTAATTGTCAAGGTTATTTGAATATTATTTTGCTGGTTAACGATTGGAGGAGGCCTAAAGTTTTTTTTTTTTTTTGAGCGAGACTCACCTGATGTCGAACCATGCGAGCTGGACATAGATGGGTACAAGTTAGAACAGTGTAACAGGAGGAGTTATGGCTTTGATAAGATCTGATATTAGATATAAAAGGAAAAGTGTCCTTTTTGTTAATTCTTGTATCTGGTTATTGTCCTTGGAATTGTCTGTGTTAATATTAAGTATTTGAGTTCAATGTTGTATCATCCACCAAACAAATATGACGCCAATTTTTTAGACTTCCTTGAAGAATATTTAGATGAAGCAAGCAGTTTTAATGATACTAACATTATTGTTGGTGATTTTAATTTTGATCTACTTAAACACACCTTTTATGGCAATATAATAAAAAATCTTATATATTCAAAAGGATTTACACAAATAGTGAAAGAGCCTACCAGAATAGTTCATACAAGCCATCTTCTTATCATTTGTAATAATAAATTCTAATAGATTTTATTATTACAAATGATAAGCAATTGACATATAAGGTACATCTGACCACTCAATTATATCTATTTTATTTAACCAGTAAGAAAGGCCACCTGTCCATACCGCAATTATCTGCAGGAAAAGCTGCTTGCTATTGATTGGAACAAGGATAGCTCTGATGTAAATTTACTGGCAGACTCCATAGATCACAATTATTTTTCCAAGGTAACTTAATGGGGTTTAATAGCTTTTTAAAAATGCATAAATAATAAATATTGACGATTTGGTATTTTTAAGGAAATACCCTGTATATTAACAAATTTTTAGATTCCACGTGAAATTGCATGTTATTTAATGGGTCACATAATGCCATACTTTGTAAAAACAATGTTTTGAGATATGAGTAGTTTAATATCGTCCCTTTTTTGACTAAAAACAATCAAGAGACATAAATATATATTTAAAATGATAAAAAGAACTGCTTATATCTACAAAAAGGGTCCTAGGGAAGTTTCACGTGTAGGTTACATCATATCTCTTAAAATTAGTTACTCAGGGTTTCTCATTGAAGATAAAAGAAATCCACTCACATTATCCGTCCTAGGAACAATTTGCAAATTCCTTAATCGCACTTTAGGTGGCCTGGACGTGTTATTATTATTATTTTTCCAACTTCCAGGGTTGCTGTCCACCTTCTGGGAGCCACCGTTCCCATTTGAGCAAATCAAGTGGTTAAGGGGTGGCAAAATGTACAACATTATAAAAGTCTTCAATTAAGTTTTCCCAAAAAAAAAAAAATTAATTAATTCACCACCGCACTTGACTTTGACCCCATTGTTTATAAGGGAGTTTTAAGGCAAAATAATTAAAAAAAAAAAAACAAAAATAGGATTTACGCTAAATGGTGCATTCGCGCTAAACGCGGTTTGTTCTTCTCGCACGTCGAGTTTCTCACTGAAGAAACGAGGGACGCAGAACGGCAGAAACCCGGCGAAAACAGCTGTTGTGGGTCTATGTTTCTTATGATTCGGTTAGTTGGGAATTATTATCGATATACACGGGGCATAAGGCCTTCCTTAACTGATAGATATCGTGTGAAATATGTCAAGTTCTTCAGAAGAGGCATTTTCATTTAACACATTTGAATTTGGCGCCTTTTTTGAAGTCATTGATTAGACATTTCACCAAAGTTAATCGCCCATTTGTTGGCTCATAGGCCTTACCGATGTTCAATATGCGGTCAGGATACTTCCAGTATTTTAAAAAATAATAATTTTTGATCATATCAAAATATTTCGTACTAATCGCAACACCGCAGTTCAATATGCTTCTTCTATTTTCATGACAAATTCATGGCATAACCTCAAAAAATTAAAGCCTCGTCCACGCACAAGAACAATGGATAACATTATTATGTTAGTATATTGACTATTTTCATATGAATTACTATTACAGGGGCTATTGATGTCCGGATTTTCTTAGTTATAAAGGTCAAATGCAAATTTATAATTAATTTTTTTTGTCAATTATGACGTATTTATATCATGTCTGGGGTATAGCATGTACCACTAATTTTATAAAAATTCATTCGTATATAAATATAAATCATGATACATCTTGAGTATTGAAATTACACTCTATGACCACAAAGTGGTTCAATATGCTGCCAATCTGTTTGCCTATGTATTTTATTGGAATATTTAAGACATAACCTAAAAAATCACAGAAGGAAATCATGAAAAATTGAAATGCTACCATCATAGATATAAAGAGAAAAGTCAAGTTGTCTAGAAAGGGCTTGTTAATTTGAATTTGGTGCCTATTTGAAGTAATTGTACCATATGATCCCTACTTTCAGTTTTATATTTTTTCTGTCAAATTTAATAAAAACAATGAAAATCATGTAAAGGATAAAACAAAGAACAAGCAACAGGGAGAAAAAAACCAAATTGAAAAGAAAATTCCCAAAAAACTTGACATTTCCAGTAAAGCTCCGCTAAATGTCACTGCCGATTGACCATGACAGAATAATAAAACGTCAAGATCGCGGTTCAATATGCTGCCTACAAGCGTTTTTTTTTATTGGGAAATTCAGGAGGTAACCATAAAAAATCATACAAGGAATTCACGATAAACTTTACTGAAAATAAGTTTCGCGGTTTAATATGCTGCCAGAAGTATTCTAATTTTTGTATGGCTATAACCACAGATTTAACTAGCTAACGCTTGCGAATTTCGTAGTTCAATACGGTGTCCATGAATTTTCTTATTTTATTGTAATCTAAATAACAAGAGTATACAGGGGTTGTATAATTAAACAAATTACAGTTTTTCCCTCTTTAATTCTTGAATATGACAGAATATTTGACAATAATGACAACACCGCGATTCAACATGCTGCCTATAAATCTTCGTTTTAATGAAATATTTAAGACAACCAAAAAATTCAGGAAAAATTCAATATTTTACAAATACCGTTCATTTTTCAACTATCGATACCGCAACCGCATTCCTATACCCCTAATGGTAAACAGGGCAATAATCAATACTTGCCTGGAGGGCATTCAAGGAAAAAAAGACAAAAATAAACCATTATAGACTAAAGAAAGGTCTATGAATAATAATTCAATTTATAAAGTTTTTGTGACTAAATAAAGCTAAAAACTATAAGCTCCTGATTAAGAAAAGACCCTACTAGGTAGATAAAACTCAAATAAATTAGTCAGAATAAAAGTAAACAAAGAGATCAACCTTATCATTGGGTAAATAGAAATATTACCAAAATATTATTGCTTTGTGATACCTGAACCACAAATCGATAAGGTTTTAAAAAAATTTAAAATGTTTTGCCCTTAATGTTTAAACATGTAAATACCTACAATCATAAGGGCCCAGCAGAGGAATGTGACTCAACCACTGAAACTTCCCACAAAATAAAAAAACTGAGGAATCCGATCAATTTATTATAAATCATACCTGACTAGGCGAACTGCTGGAACTCGGGCTTCGCTGGATCGTCACCAAAGCCATTTTATCACAACGAAATGAACACAACGAAAAACGACGGAAAATGCATGAGTCTTTTTTTTTCTCCTTTTTTTTTAAAGGGGGAAAGGACGGGAAAGCACGAAAATTTCACATTTTTCACCACACGTCGAAAAAGTCACTCACTATTTTCGTATTTTTCACGGTAGGACGGTATTTAAAAAAAAAAACAACCTGGGACAGCATTGACAACCTGTGCCACAAACGTCAATGCCCTCGGGAGTCCCCCCACTCCCACACCGTTGTCACATTTCCTTATTTGGTATCTATTTTATACTGTCAGTGACCAATAACAACAATCGGCATCACTGGTGACATCTAGCGCAGTTTCATAGGCACAATCTAATCTATATAAGCATAATTTCATTATACATATAAACTACTATGCACGTAAATGTTTTTATATGTTTGTATGTATTAGCTTCAGTTTACTGCTTATGAATTTATTAGGCATATATAAGCATAATTCAAATTGACAGAAGTTTGACAGGAGAAGAACTGTCAAATTCGCAATCTAAACCTAACCTCAAAAATACAGTCATGGTCTTCACAATAACATTTTCTGCTTTATTTAGAGGCCTGTGTACAAAAAGTGCTCCGAATGAAGCACTTAAACTGTATAAACACTTATTGAGACAGTGTGAAAAGTTGCCCAAGGGGCCCAGAGAGCATTACCGATTTATGATAAAGCAGGTGAGCAAAATAATATGCCAAAAGCTGGAGAGAATCATGTCCTAGTGGGGCAAAAATTTGTCATTTTGGGTTGCTAAAACCTAAAGTTGTAGAACAGCCATGGTTAATGATTTGCTATGATCTTTTATGTCATTAAAATTAACCCTAGGCAACAGATTAAACTGTTCTGCATTTAAAAAAGCAACTTCATACTTACTCTCAATAGAAATAAATCCTTAATAGCTTTCAATTTGGGTTTAGAGGAAAACAATGTACTGCAAAGGAAATTTTTGAGTTTATCGAGAATGTTATTGAAGTCTTTGAGATGGAATCCTACATTGGCACAATATTTATTTATTAACAAAATTCATTTACATAGTAATTATAAGCCTATAAAAAAAATTACATCTAGGTGTAATGGAAATGTTCATGCTCCAAATGACTCTATTTATTTATTACAATGATCACATGTACTTCAAATTGCTAATCATGAAGCAAAATTATTTCAAAAAATCAAAATCCTACAAATTCTTAATAAAACTCTTAAAATGCAATAAGGAAATTCCCAAAACTTCAATTCCTAGCCTCAAGGTTCGGTGGTTTAAAACAAATAATTAAAAGTGAAAAATACAGAGTGCGTACTTGTATTTTTCACTTTAAATCCATGGCTCAAAATGTATTTATTTAATTTATTCACGGATCAAGTCCATTATACAATTTTTACAGACCCAAGAATTAAAAATAAGTCACATAGTCTTAACTGAACTACTAACTGCAAAATGTGCTCAGCCAAATAATTAATACATTAATATAATTATGTTTACACAAGAAAAACAATAACCAACAAAAATATATGCAGTTGGTTTGGTAAGCGGACAATAATTAAATTATAACCATCAAATACTTCTAGATCCTATTTTTCTATCTAATCTACAAGATTTCTTTATTCCACCATTATTTAATATTTTAGGGATTTATTCAGCACATTAGTGAACCAGATAAAGAAAGAGTTAAGCAGATAATCCAGAGATCTTACGAAGATTGTGATTGGATTTTAAAAAAGGTAAGCAATGAGAATTACAGCTTCCATTTTATTAATAGTTTTGCATCATCAACCTAAACCGTCCTTAGACATATGAGCTGTTCAGCGGAAAAGTGGTCTAACTCCCTTAAAGTAGAAAATTGATATTTTGCATCTGGATGAATTAAAAAATCACAGTAACATATTCTTTACTTTTTTGTACATATTTATAATAACCCTGTACTAAAATTTCATATGGTAAACATTTTTACTAATTACATTTTTGCCGCCCAATGTCATTCTTCCAGTAAGTTTTTTTCAAAAACATAGAGGAAAAGTGGTATAACTTGGAGAGTTATATCACTTTTCCTCGTAAAAGTTAACCAAATTTCACAAAACTGATGAACCAAAGAAAAATAATAGCTGTAGTATGTTTACTATGATATCTATTACTAATAAAAGTGTTCAAAAAATATAGAGCTTGAAGAGCAAAACATTACTACTACTTATCTTACATACTAAATTTACGGTAAGGAGAGTAAGAACAAGTTATTAAACAAATTAATCTTCATCAAAATCGGATAATGGACCACTGTCAACAGCATCTTCTTTTGTCCAAGAAGAACTGATGCTGAATCAAGGGAATCCACTAAAGAAGTACTATCATATCTTTTTTCTTAGCTGCTACAATAACTGATCTACACACTATGTACCATAACACTAAAAAAACCTGAGTAAACAAGAAAAAGCGAGTTTAATAGGACCCGGCGCGACATCGGAACAGCGTGGTGCCTTGACTTATACCACTATTACAGCGAACGAATCCATTATGTTGAGAGGAAGCTCTTATCTTAGCTAAGTTAAAATTTTAACTTATACCAGTTTTTGACTGAATATATTAGACCAGTAGAAACATAATTAATGATATAACTCAAAAATTAAAAAATACTGACATATACCACTTTTCCTTTGAGCGGCTCATATATTTCTGTGCACATAAAGTGGCTCTTGGTTGACAAAATACTCTTTAAGTAGGGAAGTTTTTGAGGTCAAACAATCGTTCTTACATCCTAAAATTGGGAAATAAATGTTCTTCTTCTATACCTGTAAGAGTATTCCTATGATAATTTATTGTTATGAACAACTAAAGATAATTTGGTATACAGCTTATTATTGCTTGTAATTACCCAAATCCTTATCCCAGAATTACATTTTTACCATCAGGCACTCTTTTACCTCTATGTATTTATTCTAGAAAATGCATTAACAGCACCAAAACATTCCTTGTGAATACCAAACATTTCATGAATATTTCTAATTAATGTTTGGCACATTTAAGCATATTCCCTGAATGATCCATGCTATCGAGGTACTGTAGTAAAATTCTCTTAGAGATAACTTTTTACTTTTAAAAGTTAGTTTCGAGCACCTTAAATATATAAACGAACTACTTTACTACTAATATATTTATTTTTTTAGTACCTGAAACAATAACATGTTCCAAATACCATTAGCAACAAGTTCCACATGCATCCCCCAAGATAAATTCTGGGATGCGGTCCTTCTCTATCACAACAGACCCAACTTAGTGAATCGCAAAATCACCGCTGTATCACAGGCTTTACTATGTGAGGTTTGCTTTAAATCCAACTTACTTGAGCGGCTTAATAGATCAACTTTACTATATCACCTGAGGAGGCTTTCGAGTATAGAAACAGTTAACGAGGCATTTTTGAAATCTTTATTGGAGCCTTATGATCAAACCCTTAAGCTTACCAGTATCACTCTGGATCAGTTTAAGGTGTTGAGAAATGGCCAGTTTATTTCCCTAAGGGTTTTATATCCGAGAGCAAGGAATCACCCAAAAGCTATGGAAATCGTGTTATTAGACAAGGAGAGATGTAAAGTTACTTGTCTAGCGGTTTCTGATACGCAGAAACACTTTATTGCACCCCCGTTCCCTTATCAGATAGAATTGGCAGATAATGGAATTTTAAAAATAAACGTGGGGTCATTTGAGGACGCTGATACGGCACAAGCAGAGTGGTTGGCAGACAAGTTATTCACGAAATTATTGAAATGGGTGGACAGTGACGATTGCGATAATAAGAGAATTGTGCCAAGTTTATCACTTGTTAAGGCTGACGAATATTGTTTGACTTATAATAGGCTGAAGGAGCTTTATGGAAATGATCTTGTTAAGGTAAGTTGGAAATGAGGTTGTTAAGGAGGAGATTAGTTCTATGGAGAATTTTGCTCACTCTTAATCAAAGTCTAGTTTTGTGTCAATTTAGAATAGTTTACTTTTTCGGTTCTCTATATGCTTTAGTTTATGTTTTAAAACATCTGTCTGATAATAAGGCTATTCTCGCACTGTTACCAAATAAAGCTTAGAATATCTCTTTATGAGTAGTTATCTTACCACGTTTCTATGGCACATGCCATCCACATCTGAAGAAGTGGATGGTACTTGTTCTTGAGCTGTGCTGTAGAGGTCATGCAGATTTGAAGAAGACACATGTCGTCGGCAGAAGTGTCCTTTAGGTGTAGCCGAAGAAGTGATGGTGTAACGCTGAAGAAGTAGTAAGAAGAAGAAGAAGTTATGACTAATTGCCAAAGAAGTAATAATCTAAAGATCTCATCAGCGTGTCTCATCAATTTCTTGGGCTACACCTAAAGGACACTGATGTGTCTTCTTCAGATCTGCATGTCCTCTACAGCACAGCTCAAGAACAAGTACCATCCACTTCTTCAGATGTGGATGGCATGTGTCACAGAAACGTGGTAAGATAAACCTACTTTTATGAATCAACTAATATATTTCCTATAAAAGGTCATTTATTTCATATTTAGAAATGGCCTTCAAAGTCTGGTACAGATCCGCAAAAGTACGTCTTCGAAGATATAGCGATAGCGAGCTATTTGATTTGTTTATGGAAGGAGGATCGGGATGTTAGTTTTATCGATTGTGGGTGCGGTAATGGTCTTTTGGTGTATTTATTGAATCAGGAGGGTTATCGAGGCTATGGAGTTGACGTCAGGAGACGACCTATTTGGGGCATTTATCCACCAACTACGAAGTTAGAGGTAGGTTCTAGGGTAGTTCTATCAATGTTTTAATGGTGCCCCAGGTAACACAGGACATGCCAGAAACATGGCATTTATGAACCACTGTTTCGGATATTTATCCTACAGTCTGGCGATGATTTTCGTGAAACCATTGCTGGTATGATGCTCATGTTATGATGTTCTAGAAACATTTTACTAATTGATTTTTGCACGGTATAACTGTGAGTTTATTTCTTATCCGATTTTAAAATAATTTACACATTTGCTACATGACTTTTTTTATGCCACATGATGGTGTTTTTAACATCTTGTCGAACTTGCATTGTCTTATTTAATGTAACACGACGTTTCGGTTGGTAAGTATCTCTATCTATAAGAGTTTACACTTGATAACGGTTGGAGATACTTACCAACCGAAACGTCGTGTTACATTAAATAAGACAATGCAAGTTCGACAATATGTTTTCACTGTACCATTGTCTACCACCTTCAAAAACATGGTGTTTTTAGACAAGTGTGGTGCACATATTACTTCACAGTTACATCCTGATTATTTGAAGTCATTTTTCATTTTATTTTACAATGGAAGACAGAAAATTACGCAAAATCCCTGGAAAATTTAAGAAAAATTATTGAAATCCCTGGAAGGCGTAAAAATTTCCTTCAAATGTCAGCAGTTTTCTGGAAAACCTACAGAATTCCGTTTAATGTCTGGAAGTCATAATATATCACTCCGGGCGTCTGGAAAATAGAAAAACTGATTCTGAAAACCTTATTTAACAAAACTTTATTTTAATACTTCAGTAACCTGGAAAACTTTAAGACAATCCAAAAATATGCAAGATAGGGAAAAATTACCTGAAAATCTTGGAATGAAACAAAAATTTATTACAAATGTCTGAAATAATACGAAAATACTCAAAATGTGTGGAAATTGTTAAAAGTTGCTTCAAAAATTTAAAAAGCTCTGAAATTGAAAACCAAAACCTATTTTAAAGCATTCAAATTAACAGAAAAGTGATTTAAAATACCTGGAAGACGTGGAAAATGATTCCAAAGTCCTGGAATAGATCCTACATTTTACTCCAACAGCCTCGAATATTATAAAAACATTATAAAAAATATAATTTTAATAATTTGGAAAATTCTGAAATTAAAAATTGAAAACTAAAATTAGAAAATTTATTTGAAATCCTTGGAAGACGTGATAATTGACTCAAAGTCCTGGAATAAAACAAGATTTAATCCAAATGCCTAGAATATCATGAAAATACTCAAAAAAATCTGGAAAATGCTAAAACTTCCAAAAATTCTGAAATTAGAAATTGAAAACAAAAAAATATTTTAGAACATTAAAATTAAAAGATAAATTATTTAAAATACTTTGGAGACGTGGAAAATGACCCTAAAATCCAGGAATAAAACAGGATTTGATTCCAAATTCCTGGAATAATACAAGAATGCTAGGAAAATACTGAAAAGAAAAACTTATTAAAAAACCTTAAAAAAAGATCAATTTTTTGAAATAATAATAATTTCTGCTAAAAATGCCACAGTTTGTAAATGTTCACATTACATTTATAATAAATTTTAATCATATCTTGCTTTTTTCATTCATAAAAACCATAATTGCTTAAATAGTAAAATAGCTATCAGTTATATTATACTAGAATACTAACAAAACATACAAATCTTTCAAACATTTGATATTTAAAT
Source organism: Anthonomus grandis grandis (assembly GCF_022605725.1). Classification (NCBI taxonomy): domain Eukaryota; kingdom Metazoa; phylum Arthropoda; class Insecta; order Coleoptera; family Curculionidae; genus Anthonomus; species Anthonomus grandis. Next base: position 7,835 of record NW_026088541.1, on the reverse strand, counting down.
ATCCAGTTTTTGACTAAGTGACAAATTATAAATAAAAATATTATATACTACGTTCCCTTTACCACAACATTTATGCCATTTATGCAAAAATTATGACCGTGGGAGACCAGGAAACGGAAAGCAACAATGATTTTCATCTAGTCCAGAGGCGCAAAAGAACTATGGAAAAACTTAGGCACAGGTGAGCAGGACCAACATTTTGAGGGTGGAGACCGCAAACTTTGGCTCTCTACAAATAGGGTGAAACGAGCCGCCACGGAAGAAATAATTATAAATTATATTCGTAAAAAAAACGGGTTTGATAACATATTTGTGAAAGAAATTCCCACTGAGGAACATAGACTTAAAAACTTTTTAGTAATTGCACCCTTAGAAAAAAAAGACCTTATGTACGAAAGTTCCTTCTGGCCAAAATTTGCAGGCGTGAATAGGTTTGACTTTAAAAAACATAAGGACTTCTTAGATAGTATAAATATAGAACTAGGTCAACAAGAGGGGGGCAATTTTTTATAAATATAGATAGGGGTATTTAACGCCAATATGGGTTAAATGGATCAAATTGCAATGACATCCAATCAAGGCCCAGCATTGATGGTGTCAAAGATGGTTTATTTCCAGAATGTTCGGGGTCTCCGGGGAAAAATGAATTATTTATATTCCCAATTAACTGTGGCTGAATTTGATGTCATTCGCTTAGTTGAAACTTGGTTGTTTGACGACATCAATAATTATGAAATTATACCTGTCTGTTATAATGTGTTCAGATGTGATAGACGATTTGATGAGTTAGGCCTAACTAGAGGTGGAGGCGCACCTGAGAACCGTAATTATTGATGTTAGTAACCTGTTGATAGTGTCTGCTTTAATTGATTTAGTAGGTTGTAAATGTTATATCAACGATCATCTTATAGTACACATTTTTGTGACTTATATTCCACCTCAACTTTCAAGTTTAGTCTTTGAACAATTTCTGGATCTGTTTTCGCACATGGTAAATGACTGCAAAAATGTCCTGGTAATGGGAGATTTTAATATACCATTTTATGAATCTGAACGACCTGACAGTAAAGCTCATAACCTAAAATATTTTGCAGTATTACGCAGCTCAATTCAATATTAAACATAAATAACCGTAAGTTGGATCTCATATTCACAAACATATCCGAGATTGTATCTCATGACACTGCACCTTTGTTGGTTGAGGATAATTATCATCCCGCACTTTCAATATCTTGATCAATTCAATATCAGATTGACAAGTAGCTAAACTATCCAATTTTACAACAAATAATTTATGTAAGTCATATAACTTTAAGAGAGCTGATTTTCCAGGTCTTTATACATCTTTGTATAATGTAGACTGGTTGTTTCTAAATAATTTAAATAACATTAATTTGGCCTGTCAACTATTTTATGATAGGCTTTACCAACTGCTTGATTTGCATGTTCCTTTATTTAAAATTAATAAAAAGAAGAGCTGGTTTCCATCCTGGTATTCTACTGAACTTAAACACAATATAAAACTTAAAGCAAAATATCACAAGGCATTTAAAAATTCAGGTAGTAACTACCACTTTACTGAATTTAAAAGATTTAGAACTGTTGTTAAATCACAGATAAATACTTGTTATGCATCTTATATAAATGAAATTCAAAATAGTATATCTACTAATCCTGCTTTATTCTGATCATATATACAGAGAAAGAAGGGTTGTTCAAGAATACCAGGTAGAATGCATGACCATAACGGAGTGTATGAGGAACCGTATCACATAGTAAATGCATTTGCGTCCTATTTCCAAAGTGTTTATACCTCTACAAACAATGATGAAACTGACCATCTGTTATTCAATCCAAATGATAACCATGTAGTTTCAAATCTCTGTGTGCATATAGATGATATTTCTGAGTTGGAAATTGAGCAAACTTTGAAAAATATGAAGAGTAAGTCTAGTTTGGGCCATGATCTTATTCCCTGTTTTCTACTAAATGATTGTAGTGCTGTTTTCTCTGAGCCTCTTAAGTATCTTTTTAATTTGGCCTTAAAGACATGCACATTTCCGTCATGCTGGAAACTGGCTAGGGTATGTCTGATATTGAAAAAGGGGGATGCTTCTAATATTGCCAATTACAGACCAATTGCGATTCTCAGTAGTTTTGGAAAGGTCTTTGAGAAAGTCATATACAACCGTATGTTTCCAGCAGTTCATAGACTCATCGCCACTCAGCAACATGGATTTATGCCCCAACGTTCTACAATGTCTAATCTGCTTCAATTTACTCAATTTTTAAGTGATGCTATTGATGACGTCGGCCAGACTGATGTAGTTTACACAGACTTCTCAAAGCCTTTTGACTGCATTGATCATTTTACTGTACTTAAAAAACTATGCTCTTTTGGATTTAGTCCATCACTTGTCTCTTTTTTTAGATCATATCTTACTTCAAGGCAACAATTTGTTTCTTATAACGGCTTCAAGTCTGAGTTGTATTTGGCTTCATCTGGGGTGCCTCAAGGATCGAATTTGGGGCCTTTACTGTTCTTACTTTTCATCAATGACCTTTCCCGCGCCTTCTGAAAACTTACTGATGTTTGCCGACGATTTGAAAATATATAGCAGAATCAATAGTATTGACGACTGTGTATTTCTCCAACATCAACTTAATATTTTACACACCTGGTGTTTAAAGAATAAACTTAAAGTAAATATATCTAAATGTAAAGTAGTGACATTTACTCGGAAACGTAAACCATTAAATTACGTATACAGTATCAGTTCTGAAGAAATAGAGCATTGTGAAAATATACATGATTTGGGGGTTACATTTGATACCCAACTGACATTTATTCCCCACACTCAGTCAGTCCTTTCATCCGCAAATAGAGTTTTAGGTTTCATAATGATAAACTGAAAACAATTCACTAATATTACATCTCTTAAAACACTTTTTTACTCACTAGTTCGATCAAGTTCAAACTTGAATATTGCTACTTAGTGTGGTATCCAATATATCAGATTCATGTTATGACTCTAGAGAATGTTCAAAGAAAATTCCTCAATTTTTTGCATTTGCAGGAAACTGGTGTCTATCTTCAAAGAGGATTTAATAATGCTCTTTTACTATCTTAGTTTAATATCGATTCTCTTAATTTTAGAAGGATGCTTGTTTCTAATAACTTTGTATATAAGCTTACTCACAATCTTATTGATTCGCCCCATCTTTTATCAATGTTAAACCAAGATGTAACTCTCAAGTCCTCATTCGAGAACTAACATTGGTGAGAAGTCACCAATTTTTATTATAACCACAAATTTTAACAGCATTTCTGCTTTGTGCGATATACATAACTGTTCTCTTAGACAAGTAGGTATTTTCACTAGGGAAATTTTCGCCCCCCTTATTTAAATTAGATGTGTAGGTCTTATAGCTTAAACACATATTGTATTTTTCAGTTTTTTTTTTCATATTTTATATCTGTTACTTGGTATGCTAGCTTTGTTTTGTAAATGGTTTTGTACTGTTGAACAATAAATAAATAAATAAACATTTCATTTAAATCACGCCAAACATTTTGCAAACTATCCTGAAGTTATGTATTTAAATTAACCGCCCTCGAAATGACATAGTTATCATTTAATTATTAGTGAGAAACCAAAAAACACCAGATTTACGTTGGCAGCACTGGCTGCAGTGACCGTTTTCTCCAACCTAATGACCGCTTTCAAGTGATTGTTTCAAGGTGGTGCAAACCTGTTCTAATACTGTTGATACGGTTTAATGTCAGGAGAATATAGAATAGAAGTATTAAATATAGATTTCAATGGAGTATAGATTAGATATAGTAATAGATTTCAATTTCCTGTCGTTTAATTTTGAATGAAAGTAGTTCTAGGGGCTTAAAATTCGCCATTTCCTTCTGCAGGAACACTTTCTTATATTCCAGTTTTATAATGAAAAATATATTTATGTAAAATGGCGTAATTTTTGTTAAGTGTTACATTATAAATGTATGTACAAAAAAATATATTTAATGGTATCAACTAAATATCGATTTTTATGTTAGTAAGACCTTAATCGAAAATATTGCTGTAAATGTTTTAAATGAAACATTTCCACAGCAAGTAGTATGAGAAATGACATTCTAAAATGTCGCAGAAACATTTAGACGTTGAACAACTGCCAGAGACTTTTCTGGTACATTTGTTAAGAAATGGGGTCATTGCTGGCATGTTTCTATTATCTTAAGCGAATGTTTTTGGCTCGTTTGTGTGTTATAAGGGGTTATCCTATATATACATTATTTGACATGAGAAAACTATCATTTTGTCATATCTCAGACTAAGAAGGGGGTATCAGTCAACAAATGGGTAGAATACTAAGTTTTCCAGTTAAATATATTAATGTCCCAATTTTTTTTTACAATCTGGATCATCTGCATATTGTGTTTTTCTTACGTAATTTATCCAGTAACGTACGTAAACATCATTTTAGCGTGACAAGTTTTACCGATGTAGAATAAGTGAACATATGAAGATTTTTTAATCAATTGTAAACGTAGTCAATTGTAAGAAATATGGGAATCAACTGTAAATCACTTGAAAACTGCTAAAAATGAAATCATTTGACCATCAATTCTGTGAATTCATTGATATTACCTAACGTTTTATAGATTTCAAAAAAAAAAAACAACAAATTATTGGAAATAATAACTTTTTTTAAAGAATTAATAGAATCATGAAATTATTAAATCATGTAAAAAAGAAATCATGTAATTATTAAATTAAATTGAAAATTATTTGAATCAATTAAAAATCATTAAATAGCAACCAGCAAAATTTAATTAATTATGGAAATTACTTTATAATTCGTGAATATTACGAAAAAAATAAGAATTTTTCCAATCAGTTGTAAAATATTCAATTTCCTATTTTGAAAACCTTATCTGTGTTCTCTAGTTTCCTAAGATAATATTCTATTTTTAGGTGGGTACAATAGGCCCTAATTCAACCTTTCCAGATACCAGTTGGATCCTGGGCAACCATTCCGACGAATTAACCCCCTGGATTCCAGTGCTGGCCCTAAAAAGTAATTCGAATTTTTTCGTTCTTCCTTGTTGCCCATACGACTTCAACGGGCAAAAGTTCATTCGGAGAAATACGTCGGTGAGCGCCTACGCGGACTATCTGGACTACATCGAAGAAGTTTCCGAAAAATGCGGATTTTTCACTGAGATCGATAAGTTGCGAATCCCTTCCACGAAACGGACCTGTTTGGTGGGAAGAGAAACTACTACAAAAACTACTATGAATAAGCAGCAAATTTTAAAAGAGATTACTGAGCTGGTCGAACAGAAAACTGCTGAAAACTTCGTACAAAGATCCGATACGGAGAAAGTGCGTAATTGCACCAAACTCGATCGATCTCTTATAAAGGAAATAGTGCAAATCTGCGTAGAAAAACTCCTCCAAGAAGAGCGTCATGTAGAGAAACCCGATGGTACTAAATGGAATCAAGGAACCCAAGTCAGAATATCGGAACTCATAAAGGAAATACCCTCAAACATTTTAAAACAGCTCAAACAAGAGTGCGGCGGCCTTCAAACACTTTTAAAAAACCATCGGTATATTTTTAAGGTGCTGAATGGAATAATTAGTTTGCAGCAGCCTTGTTGCATAAAGGAAACCGAAAAGTATAAAGATAAACCTTGTTGGTTCTTGAAAAATCATCCTGACGGTTGTTTTTATGACAGTAGCGAGTGTGGTTATAAACATGAATAAATAACTTAGTTTTAATACATTAAAAAGCCTTACATGAATAACGTCTTTTTTATAAATTACCCTAATCAGGCTAGATTTGCCGTCTATTAACGCTTCATATTAATTAGGGCAGATTCTTTTTTTTAAATTTGGTCAAATGTGCGCCATGTGTTATTGCTTTGTAAAACATTCTATTTACTATTACAGAGTCCTCATTTAAATTATACATGTATCGATGATTTACGTAGAGATGGCGCTTAAATTTTAATACAGATTCATTTCGGTTAATAGCGGCCTTTAGAACACCTAATGAACATAAGTATATACTACTTGGTGTATATTTTTATTATTTAATTTAAAGTCTTTTAAAGGCTTTTTATTTGAGTTCTCGCGTCTGAAAGGAATTTGACCCGTTTTTTTACGAATTTTTGACTTTGAGACAGTACCGCTCCGTTTGATGGTACCCAAAAAAAAATTCGTTTATGGATCCATCATTCCCAATGTATTGAGAGACCCTATGCCAAATTTAATCGTTTCGCTAGCCATACAGCCAAAGATATGATTTTTTATTTCCAAAAAAACACGATTTTTTACCGAGTTGAAGTCAAAAATTCGTAAAAAAATGGGTACAAATCGAGTTGCTCACGAGATCTCAAGTTTAAAGCGTTCAATCGAGCTGAAATTTTCAGGATATAGGGGTTCTTGGGGGTTACGGGTCTGTATACTTTTTGGGCCAGATCCGTATACAGGGTGATTTACTATAAGCGATCAAAGTTGAGTAAAAAAAAAATTCAAAATGGTCCAGAGGCTAAAAGATAATTTTAATAAAAAAAGTTTTTCGGCGAAAAGACTTAGTTTTATGAGAGAAATAACATATTTAGAGCTTTTTTTTAAAAAAAATTTTTTTAACGAGTTCTGGCATTTTTAGTTTTTTTGAATTTACTACCAAACGGAACTAATTTCCAAAAAAAAAAAAATTTCAAAAAATAGGTTCATCTTTTATCTTTCAAATGCCATATAAACAAAATTTTTGTGAACCATACAGGGCGAGCAATAATAAATTTTCTCCATGAAGGTTTTTTACACGTAACGTTTTAACCGCGCGATTGCTCGCTTGCAAATTTGGACGATCAAAACTGTGGCTCAAAAAAACTCGTAATTTACCAAGAAACTCTTGCGTTTGGTTAAAACTGTTTGGAATGACTAGCGAGCGTACACAAAATATTAACCTACGGATTTATTTATTTTTTTTATTATCCGTAGGTTAATATTTTGTGCGAGCGTAAATCCTTACGTGTAAAGGAGGAATCGCGCGCGATTACGTGGCGCGTGGAACGAGACCTATATTATTTAATTTGTATATTCAAATATATCGGTATCTGAGGAAAATAAACGTATAATTGGTATAGTGGCAGCTGGAATAACAATGATGCCCAAAAAATCGAATAAGCGGAAGCGTAGTGAAAACATCTTGTCGAACTTGCATTGTCTTATTTATTTAATGTAACACGACGTTTCGGTTGGTAAGTATCTCCAACCGTTATCAAGTGTAAACTGACAGCAAACTGTTCATCAGTTTGCTGTCAGTTCAGTAATTCAACATTTGCGAGAAAACTATCCTGAAGATTATAAAAATTACCTAAGAATGAACAATACTTGTTTTGACTATTTGCTGAATTTGGTAAAAGTGAGAATATTAAAAAAAAACACAATCATGAGGAAAGCCATTGGTGCCGAAGAAAAACTAGTTGCTACTGCGAGATTTTTGGCCACTGGGCGTTCCTATCAGGACTTAAAATTTTCCACAGGGATATCTGCACCAACCATAAGCATTTTAATACAACAAAGTTGTAAGCTATCATAAGGCTATGCCTCATATCATTGAATGAGAACATAATATGAGGGTAATAATGTAACGTTTATTACTATAAACAAACAAAAAATACAAAGATGACAAATTACAATAATTGTATATTCTCATAATATTTCACATTATTTTGCAAACTGTGTTCTATTTCTACTTCATTACTATTTGAATATGACGGAAATTACAACGCCCAGATTTCTAGCATATTC